>NW_024383149.1:0-17778 GCF_016835505.1 Polypterus senegalus | reverse complement strand
CTGCCTTCCTCACCAGTTTGTCCAGGTGTGAGGCGTCCTTCTTCTTTATGCTGTCTCCCCAGCACACCACCGCGTAGAAGAGGGCACTCGCCACAACCGACTGGTAGAACATCTGCAGCATCTTATTGCAGATGTTGAAGGACGCCAGCCTTCTAAGGAAGTATAGTCAGCTCCAACCTTTCTTACACAGAGCATCAGTATTGGCAGTCCAGTCCAATTTATCATCCAGCTGCATTCGGGTATTTATAGGTCTGTACCCTCTGCACACAGTCTCCTCTGATGATCACGGGGTCCATGAGGGGCCTGGGCCTCCTAAAGTCCACCACCAACTCCTTGGTCTTGCTGGTGTTCAGGTGTAAGTGGTTTGAGTCGCACCATTTAACAAAGTCCTTGATTAGTTTCCTATACTCCTCCTCCTGCCCACTCCTGATGCACCCCAAGATAGCAGTGTTGTCAGCGAACTTTTGTACGTGGCAGGACTTCGAGTTGTATTGGAAGTCTGATGTATATAGGCAGTACAGTCCCCTGCGGCGTTCCTGTGTTGCTGACCACAATGTCAGATCTGCAGTACCCATGACGCACATACTGAGGTCTGTTAGTAAGATAGTCCAGTCTTCCCATAGACTGACGTAATCATACTGGCCGGTGACTGTAATGCTCACATTTGTGTTGACCAAATGGGACAGGAGAGCTCGATGGACCATATTTGTCATGGCGCCTCTAATGACAACAGCCTGCATCTCCTGTACTTTGCTACAACCAACAACCTCATTGTTGGTAATAGCCAATTTCGACACCCACCAAACCATTAAATTACATGGCACAATCTATCCGGGTAGGACTCAGCAGTGTTGGACTACATCCTGATTAAGTCCCGTTTCACTACCTTGTGCTCTCCGTGATCAAACTTTGAGTCCAACACGACAAATGCAAATTGCGCCTGTCAGTGAAGCTGGACAGGAAATGCCTACTATCTACTGTTTGCAAGGAGGAATTTCAACTTGTGCTCTTCAATCACTTTTCAACATTTTATGAACAAGAGGATGCCGGAATCAAAGAGAAATGGATCTCGGACGCTATCAGGGAGAGCGCAAGGGCATTGTGCCCACCAATCCACCATCAAACGCAGTCGTGGATATCCGATGCAGGCTTAAACATGGTAGAGGAGTGGAAACGAATCAAGCTGATTGACTACGATAGATATTGGCAGCTCAACTGGGAAATCCGCTGATGGCTGACAGACGCATGCAAAGCACACTGGAACCAGGTAGCGGCCGTCTTGGAAGAATCGGCCACAAAACACGAGTACAACATGCTTTATCGAACTCTCTAAAGACTGAGTGCAAAATCAACAAATGGCAACATCCATAACACTGATGGAATCAGCCACCGAGCACTTGCGATGATGGACAGAATTCTTTGAAGGTCTATAAAATCACATTTTTCCCTCAAGGACCATCAGCGGAATGCAACAATGTCTGACACTGAACCAACCATCAAGGTGGTATAGGCAGCCATCCGAACTTTAAAGAATGGCGAGGTCTCAGGCACTGACGAGACCACTGCAGAAGCAGTCAAGGCAGGAGGAGGCATCCTTATTCATCGCCTCCACCGACTTCTCAGGACTATATGGCAAACTGTGCAAATACCAGTCATGTGGAGGAAAGCCATCCACAAGAAAGGCAACAGCCTCAGTAGAATTATCGCAGCATCTTAGGCAGTTTTCATGAAGATCATCTAGTCAAGACTATTGAGGTATCACAAGCACACGAACTGAGTAGAACAAGCAGACCTCCGGCCAAATTCTAGATGCTGAGGCCAGATTTTCACTGTTTGACAACTGAAAGCGTTTGATGTGGGAAATTCATCTGCATTCACTGGCCCACTCTATGGAAAGCACTGGAGACCGAATTCATCCCTCAGAAAGTGATCAAGCATCTCCAGGCAAACTACATTCAGCCATTCAGTCAAATATGGATCCAGAATGAGCTTTCTGAGTTATTTATCATCCAAACCGGAGTCCACTAGGGAGATGTGGTCTCTCTCCTGGATACCATAATGAGAAAAGCATTCAGAAACAGGCATGGAGTTCAGATCAATGAGGACCATCCTATGACAGATTCAATGTTCGCTGATGACAGATGTTATTTATGATATCACCTGCGTTGCCCAGCCATACGGCTTCAATATCAATGCAGACAAGACAAAAGTGCTCACAATGGATAGATTACTGGCTGTGTTCAAGTCAACAGTGCCCAAATCAAGAATACCTGGGCCGCTGGTACAAGAGAAGGAAGTAGCAGCCACAGCAAAGGTCCACACCTGAATTGGTCACTCAACTACTGCATTTGTTTCCCTCAAGTGCTGCCTGTGGAAGTGATCCAACATCCCTACTAAAGCTAAGTTATATATCTTCTGGACCCAATACTGATGATCCTCATCTGTGGATCGAAAATTTGGATACTACTTAAATCAGATTTGACCAAAATGGAGGTATCCCAAATGCACTACCTATGCCAGATTTTACAAGTATCACTTCAAGACTGCATTTGAAATGAGGATATTCGACACAAATGTGCACACCAGTTGACGATCAAGGAGCAGATTCAGAAACAACGATTATGATGGTTCGGCCATGTTTGTAGAATGGATAACAACTGGCTAACACATAAACCCTTCAGTTGAAAATGACTCATGCAGTGGAGAATACAATTTAAAGTGCCAAAGAAAATGTGGATCAAACAGGTCAAAGAAGATATAAGGAATTGACAAATCACCCTTGAAGACGCCAGAACAGCGGCCATGGATTGCCAGGAATGGAAACGCCTCGTAAGCAAAATCCAGCAACAATTGGCACCCACAGCAGCGTATTGGCTTAGAAAACAACCTTAACAAGCACAAGCTAGGGATCAAAGGAAGGAAAAAAAGGATATTTGGTAGAATGCATCGATTATTAGTTGATATCATATTTGGTGCAGTTTTGAGTGATCAAGAATGTTGTTCATTATGATAGTTATGTTGCATCTCTGACAAGAGATCTGAGAGAATTACATTAAAAGCATAGGCTTCTACTTAAGTACAACAGGAAAGGCATGCTGCTTTACACAATCAGTTGAAAGTCCTGTTTCAAGGCTAATTGAAACTATACAGTTGCAGAAAGGTTTTATGGAAGATAAATCAGAAAGGACATCAAAATGGTTTAAATCAATTGTCTCTGATTTCAAATGGTACTGTTGTTCTTGAGTTGGAAAATAGGGGCTATGAAGGACTTTTCAGTCTAATTTAGGTTTGTCATGTGGGAAATGTATGTTGCATGTAAAAGGCATGCAAGGGTATAGGGAATTAAAGGGATTAGCTACCCTTTTTCTTCATTAATCCTATTGAGGATAATTTCTAATTTACTGGCTTGATTTATATGACAGGTACCTTATATATATATATATATATATATATATATATATATATATATATATATATATATATATATATATATACTGTATATTTTTGTTTTGGGGAAAAAATAGTAGACTGATAGTGGCAAATGTTAAATGTGCCTTTTTTGTGAATGTGTAATACCTGGATTGTGAAATTAGAATTCAGTGGGGGTGAATGTTTTCTGTTTTTGTTATTTCAGATTATGATAAGTTTAATTTTAACAGTAAACAGGGCCGCTGCAGAGCTGAGAGGCAGTTAACATAATCAAAACCCCTGTTATGTAAATGGTATATTCCCAATGGTGAAAGGAGCACATGTGTCGGGATGCACTCTCAGTTCTGTAATGGTAACTGTGAGGTGGGGGGGTTTCTTTTGGCTTCTTATAGTGATTCAATTGTTAACAATAATTATTGATTTAATATTAAAATGTAAATATCTTTTGCACTACAAAGCAAGCAGATGATGAGACCCTGTAAACATTTTGTATTACAGCAAAATAAATAATTACAGATGTGTTGGACAAACTCCTTTTTGTGGCTTTTGTTGGCCACATAAACCACAATGCAGAGGACAACCTGAGATGGAGGTTACACTTGCCTTAGCCTTTGTAGTGTAGAAATACTGAACAAAAGAGTAAATCGTTTTGTTGGCCAGAGTAGCATGCCAATTTTATTTTGGACAGCAGCTTAAAAGTAAAACAAACAGAACTTTTAGTCTATGCCCGGTGATTGGTGAAGAAGAAAGCCATCTAAGAACAATTTCTTACCCTAAGAAGTACAAATATTAAAAAGAACTGAAAAAGAATGATACAATGTCTACATTGCAACAAAAGCTTTCAGTACAGGTGCCAATAGGGTATGATGTCAGAATGAGACAAGAACCAAGTGCTCCTAGTAAGTCCTTCCAAAATGCTATTACATTGTTTCTTTTCCGGTTGGAACATTTGTTTAGAAGAAGTATTAGAAGAGAAGAAATTTTAGTAGCATAATATAGTCAACAGTTGGGCTACACAGAACTCCAACTAAATGCTATTGTGGTATCCTAACCATAATAAAATGTAAGAATACATTTTCTCTCTCACTTAAATTCATAAGATGCACATTCCTCAGTTATGCCAGGTATTGTCCTTTCCAAGACAGTGACTACTCTGAAATTATATAAATTCTATGAAAAACTATTATTTTCATTTTTCCTAGCTGCAATAGATTTATTCAAAGAAGGAGCTATATTTGAACTTACTTTTGGTGAAACACAGGAGTAAACTATATGTGTTATGAAAAAGTCATGCCACACTGTAATGTGGCATAATGATAATATTGTAAGATCTAGTAAAGTTTGATATTCAACAACTTAATACAATGCCATGTGTAATCATTTAATATTTGGTTTTGAATGATATACTGCTGGCTCTCAAAATCTACAGATAAGAGATAAACATTCTTAATTCTTTTTTTTTCTTGACAGCATCACCATTTATATTGTATTATTATGTGACCAAAGTACACAACTGACCAAAAAAAATTCTTTCTAACAGAGGTTGTAAATGCTATACTGAATTAGTAACAACTAAATTATCAGTCATGCACATTTTTTTAAATGGGTAAAACTATTTAGCAGTCATGATAGAGCTTAACTTTTAAACCTTAGATTGTTTATTTTTTATTATTTATTTCTTGAACAAAAATAAGCATCTAATTTAATTCAAAGTATAGGCAGGGAAGAATCCAAAAACTTCACTTCAATAAAATAATGACAATCATATTACCGAATAAAATATGCATCCATAGTAACAAAGCATCAACAGGAAGGTGTTTTGGATACCCGCATATTAAAAGTCAGATGATGTCATCAAGGATGAGACAAAAAAGTACATTTAAAAATAAAAAATATATAAATTATGAGGAATTTAAACATGAGAATGATATTCGAAACATTAGAACATTAGAGCAATCTAGACGAGAACAGGCCCTTCAGCCCAACAAAGCTCGCCAGTCTTATCCACTTATTTCTTCCAAAAAAACATTCAGTCGAGATTTGAAAGTCCCTAACGTCTTTCTGTCTGCCACACTACTTGGTAGCTTATTTCAAGTGTCAATCATTCTTTGTGTATAGAACAGCTTCCTATACCTTTGCTAAGATTGCATGCTAAGATTGTTTTAAACTTCAGTAGATCCTATAATCAATACTAACATAATGAAACATTGTTTATTTAAACAGGCTTAATGGTAAAATATCTGTTTTGATCAAGTCATGCATTTACAAATCTCTGTTCACTAGATACTGTATACCTTACATCCCCTCTTTCTTTGTGCTTCTTGTTGCCTTTTTTCATTGGGCATTCTATTGCCTGAACACACAGATATGCATCACTCGGATTATTGTCTTACACCAGCCAGTTGCCTTCATTCATCAGACATTCCTGCCTTCTTGTGGATGCCAGATGAAATTACACAATGACATGGAATCGGGCTCAGATACTGGATGGACAGACTTATCGTTTTATATTTATTGTGGAAGAATAATTTTAGGGTAACTAGGGATTCATCTTATAGAAATAGCATAAACAGTTAATAAATATCAGAAGCCTTTTCAGTCATATCAAGAAACCAAATGAAGGTCAAGTGAACAACAAAATGTACTGAAAGACGATTAAGAAGTCAGCAGATGTCCTGTAAACAACCAGAATGGACAGTTGTTATATGCACAGAAATTTCAAAAATGGTGGCTCAACTCAAAGGTATATGAAGAACCAGAATATAATATAATATACTTTTGTTTTATTAAGTCATTTGGGTGTGACCAACAAACAAATCAGAGTAAAATGTATACATTGATTAAAACATGTATGTAAATTCAGTTGTTTATAAAATGAACCTCTATTCTTTGTTTCTCTCATCATTCTAACCCTGCTGTAACATGCTGCTTTTGAATGCTCCCTCTAAGGAATTTTGCTGAGAAGTAATTAAAAGATACAATGAACAGCTTTTATCCTGTCTGATTACTGATTTGTCCTGTTAAAAGATAAGTTACTTTCTTTAATTAAGATTTTAATTTCTACCACAATATAGATAGATAATCTATTTTTTTCTGTTTCTTTGGAGAACTATTGATTATATTTGTGTTCTCTTTTTAAAATTATACTACAATTCTACTTACTGCATTTAAACATTTAGTTAAGAGGAAATTGGGTACTGAACAAATTTAATGAAATAAATTGATCTGATGTTTAAAGCACTTTGTCTATTGCCTATTTGTGCTAAGACAGTAAAACAATGTTTGACTTGTTACTTATAGATTATTTTTTCCAGTAAATATTAAGTAAAAGAGCTGGGACAGCTTTCAGCAGCATACTTTACTATGAGTGTTTCCCTGAAATTTGTTAAGAGAGAGAAAGAGATATGTCCAAGAAGTAACCAATTAAACAGTAAATAATGTGCCATATGGAATTACACATCAATAAAAATTAAAGTCACCATCATTAATAAAATAAAGTTTCACATAACTTGCAAATAGTAATTAGTTTATTTATAACAGTATTTAACTAGTGCATTGTTTAACATTGATATTTAAAGACGAAGAGATAAAATACCTGATACAGCACACAGAAAACTAATAAAGGTTAAAAAAACACTTACCTTTCAAAATCCTAAACGTGAAGATAACAATACTGCACAAATCGAAAAGAGACAATGTCACACAAGTTATGAAAAATGGTTTATCCTTCTGGTTCAGTACTTTCTTTCTTAGTATTTCACTTATCACACCTAATAAAACAAAGATAATTACACATTACCAATCATTGAGAAGATTTTTTAAACAGTTAAATTCTAATAGCAGAACTTTTAAAGGTACTTAGTTTTGTAGTGTGGGTTTCTTTGTTTAAAATGAACATAAATGTATACAGTATGTCTTTCTGATTTTATATTATTATAATCTTCAAGTACCATATCAGACTGTGGTTTACTTTATAACCTATAAAACAATAATTAGTCCAAGTTGACTGTCTTTTGTATACAGTACATGGCACAATGACATCCTTAATTTCATGTCTCCTCTCAACAATAACAATAATACATAATGATAAAATTCCAACAAAGTATAATACACATACAAAAAGTATTATGTACAATGCAGAAAACACATTTTTCCAAGTATTTGTTTATATAACAAATCCTTACAAATTCAATCTGACATAATCTGAACACTGGAACCCTATGAGAATGGAGATCACTTTGTGAAACATATGCATAAATTCCTAAAAGAGCTCACATTATATGTCTTGTTTCCATCATTCCCACATTATGCAAAACATGCTTCTGTGTCTACAAGAAAAAACAGTGGCTTATCAGTCTTGGGATCTTATAGGATATTTGTATATCCAGGAAGTGATTCTGCAGGTAGCACTAAAGCATCCCATTGTGGGATAAAAAAGGCAATTACTTGCAAATAATAAGTTGATTTTGACATTAAATGGCTAACTAGGTGTGGACCGACTGGCAAGGGTACATACAGTACAGGCCAGATATTCCGTGAAAGAAGGAAGTGGATGGAGGTGAAAGAGAGACCTTTTTGCAGTGCTTTGCATGTTGACTAGGGAAGAAACTATACAGTATGTCTTATAGGGTTAGGGACTGTCCCATTGTATACCCAGACAGGAGAGAAAAACTGTAAAATTGATAAACAGTAAATGTAAAGTTTGTTTTTTTTCTTAACACATTATTTTTCGTTCAAATAACTGTAATCGTGTTCTTACATGAATAAAGTATAGGTTCAAATACACTTATCTAAGTCATGACTTTGACCTGAAACAATGAACACTTCAGTCGTTATTTGGCTTGATATTACTGTCTCCTTGCCCAGTATCAATATGCCTGATGTTTAAGATCTTAAAATACCAACCTTTTCACTAATCACAGTATTCTGCTTTCAACTCTCTTGAATTCTCTTTTTATGTGTGGTTGTGTGGCAGTGGCAATGCTAACAATAAAATTATATTGGTAATGTTTCCTTTCACCATGTTACAGAACTTCATATATTTAGGCATCATAATTACACTGTAATGAAAGTTGACATATTTACTAGGGTGCAGAGGTTTGTAAACAAAACAGAAATCAAAACAATACAATAGGAAGGAGTTGATTGATTGGGTAAACGTTCTTAATTTGGTGAAAGCAGAAACTGTAATCAGGAAAGTTGGATTAACTTGTAATACTTTAAGAAATGAACACTTTAATAGTTCTTTTCTTACAGTAAACCTTTATTTCCTAGGTAAAATTCCAAAAAGACATTACTATAGCCCATTACTCTTAAACAACATGTTGTCAGACATTTACTGTATAGAAAGTATAGTAAAGTATGTATACAGATGCAAAGAATGACACAATAAAAGGACATCATTCACATAGTGACACAAGAGAAATTAAAAAATAAATAATAAAACTTTTACAAAGACAGAGGTTAAAAGTACTACAGAATCAAAACTAGTCACAAATGAATAGAGGTCATGACATACGCAAACTTTCAAACGTCTTTTCAAGAAAAATGTTTCCCTTCTGGGAATCATCGAGTCTGACATTTACAAAGATACTGAGTTTTATTAGGAAGAAATTATGACTTAAAATCAATATGGACGCAGTGGCACTGTAGTTAGTACAGCTGCCTCATGGATCCAGCATCCTGGGTTTGAAACCCATGCCCAGCTTTTGTCTATATAGAGTTTACACATACTCTCCATGTCTGTGTGAGTTTTTCTCTGGGTACTCCAAATTTTCTGTCAATTCCCAAAGAAGTGTAATGCTGAGGCCATGTCACATTAGATGACTGAGATTTTTAATCTCAGACATCATATACAGTACATAAATTCTGGAAGTTGAAGGCATTTGCGGAGCGCTTCTGTGACCTTCAGTTTCGTAGTTTGGCATATCCAGCAACTCAACTAAATTAGTCCAGGTTTGGTTTTGTCTTAAGAAGCAGGGGTAGGCCCTGTGTATTCAAGATGTAAAATCTAAAAACCAATGTGCACTCATTTGGAAATACAATGTATAATAATGCAGCAATCTAGAAAAGGTGATCAGACTTCACATTTGGCTCATAGTTGTGCCTGATAGCACTTCAGAATCAGTGAAACAGGAAAATGACATCGGTGCAAATCAGGATGGCTTTAGAACCAATTAGGGTCTGTCAGATATATCCCCCGAAGATCAAATGAACCTAACTGCACTAAACATAGCACTTGAGATTGGGTTTGGACAGAGCAAAGGGCACATATAGAATGGCCTGTCTACTGCAAAACAGAAGGGCCATGATTTCCTATGTGTCCTGAAGAGTTACATAAGAAATTGGCCCTACAAACCATTGCAAATTCATTCGGATGTCTCATTGGCAGGGTCTAGGAGATTCAATGAGGGTACTTGCAGATTCAGAGTGAGCCAAGACTCACTCAACAAACTCAACCACCACTAACAGGCAGAGTTAAGAAGATGGAAAACCTGAGATGAAACCTTGTGTTAACTAAAAGAGGCCCTGACTACCGCAAATGTATTGTCATACCCAGATCTCAAAAATATAACTCATCCTGAGCACAGATGCCAGAAACCAGTATATTACAGCAGTTATATTCCTAGTGGAAGGAAAGACAAGGATGGTGGTCTCCGGTCTGTGGCACTTTGAGCCCACTCACTACGGGTGACAATTTACTCGGTACAGCACACATGAGTTCTGTAGCACCCCTGATCTTTCAGTACTTAACACTTAACATCATTGCTGTGCCACCTGGCAGTGCATTGCTGTCAAATTTAGCAGCAGTGGCCATGCCATCATCATTGGTGCTACAACTATAGCAAGAAAGAAGACCACTCAGCTGCCACAAGAAATCACTGTTGCAAGAAGATATAAATGTTCGCTGGGATGGCTGACTGTTATATTTCAGCCAGGGTTCCTCAGCCTCGCTGGGGTTCAAATTCTTTTTTATACCTTTTTGTTCATTTTTTAACCTTTTATTTATGTTGTTACTTTTGTTAATTTTTTTGCTTTATTCCCTAAGCTGTATTATGTTCCAAGTTTTTTGTGGGTGTTTCCACAAGAACCAGCCCATCACTGTAAGGGACTGCCCCCAGCCCCATAAAGTAGGTAACAACCCATAGTCAGTTGCGATTTATTCAAATGTGCTTGGGAGCTGGTGAGTGTTACTTATGATTTTTCTGTGCTTTCATGATTTTTTGAAATTTTTACTTTATGCTCTGTTTTTGACATTACTTTCTTTATTCTGTATTGGGACTTGTTTGCCTTGAATTGCCTATTGTTTCAGGCAACCCTTTGCCTTTTGTGTTCCACAGAGCTTATTTTGTTCAAGAGTATTTTTGTATAAATTTTATTTATCTTCATTGACCTTTTTTGTTACTAACCATGGTTTGACGGTAATTTCCCAGCAGTGGAAATTATAAATATTTTCAGGACTTTGTGTGCTTGGGAACTCTTGAGATCATAACATTACTTAAGGGTTGAGCTATGCAATGGCACCAGTATTAGCTGCAGCCACGTAGGAGTAACAACAACAGACGTAGCTGTGGCAAGGCAGGAAAACGTAGTTATTTGAGAAGGCCAAATTTCTTTTTGCCTCTCTTGGAACATTGAGAGGAACAGCAATACAAGATCTGAGATTACAATTAAGGATGTATGAAGACAGGAAGTTGCAAGATTGTTATAGACAATTAAGGCTATTTTAAAATTAACTCTAAAAGACCTAGGCAGACAATGCAGCAATGCTAATACAGGTGAAACATTCAGATTTTTTACTTTTTGGTTAAGATTCTTGCTGCTGTTGAATTTTCTCCATTGATGTTCAACTGAAGTTTAAGCACAAATTTTTTTTGCCATTTTATGGATAAAGCTAACCTTTAATTCTAATCTAGGAATACTATTGGTTGGTTTGTTAAAGGAAACATAGCAGTAGTACAGTACTTTATATGTTTAATAGGTTTTTCTGGGGCTACTAAGTCATCTGTATCCTTCAGTTGAGTATTGAATTTGTCTTCTGTTGTACCATAATAAAATGATTTCCTTTTCCTTACTGATCCTAAACCTTACGTTCTTTGCTTAGTGGTATGATTTGCTTTCTTTTTAATCTCTTCTTTGCTAATCTTGTGGATTGATGTTATCTTTTGTGTGTTTCTAATGCTAGTCTATTTTGTTCTATCGGTGCTGCATGACGTTTACCAGTGGTTATGGTAAGCAACACAAAACGAATGCTCATAATGTCACAAACACAAGTGTACAAAGGTCAGATCATTTGATATCTGGGTTATTTGAGATTTACAGATAAGCAGTCTTTTGCGGTGGTGTGTGTGTTTCGACTACTGTAGATCCCCTGGTTACCAGATCCCTGGCTTTGATTCTCCATCTACAATTACAAGAAAGATATAACAGACTCCAGGTTTCAGATTTGAATTGGTATTTCATTTACGTTTCATTTCCTGGTTGCTATTTAAAATTCGTGTGATGTCTCTGCTCAGACGACACAACAGGAGCATATACTTGCTGTATATATAGTATATAAGTGCTGTATTATATAGCACCTTCAACTGTGTGTTTGCTTTTCTTCTTACATAGATTTGAAAATCATCAGCCACAGTTTGCCCACTAGGCAGCTGCGGCTTCAGCCACTAAGGTACACTCTTAATCACAGAATGCTGTTTCTCCCAAGACTGCACTATACACAGAAGGTGAGAGGGTGCCCCTTCTCACCTCTATTAACTTGGAATTCACAAGGATTAGTAGTGTTTATTGAACATTGTTATGCTCTGGGTTTTGTTATATATTTTAGCTTTTTCCTTGGCCTCTAAAAATAATTGAAATATTGTTCTGGTGGTTTTGGAGGTTAAGAAATTAAATGATCGTATTGTTTATTTTTTTTAGAACATTCTCAAAGTCATCATTTTTTTAAATAAGTCTTCTGACAATGCTATTTTGTTTGCTCATTGCAATGCTGAGTTACCAGGCTGTTGCTTGACACGATGACTGGGAATGTGTGACATGTGATGTCTTTACAGCACTGTTATAAAGGCCAGTGTCGTACACTTCCTAAATGTCAATATTTGTAGATAAATCATATCAAACAAAAAACTCTTGTCTTATTATTGTTAACATATCCATTCATCCATCCATTATCCAACCCGCTATATCCAAACTACAGGGTAATGGGGGTCTGCTGGAGCCGATCCCAACCCACACAGGGCGCAAGGCAGGAAACAAACCCCGGGCAGGGCGCCAGCCCACCGCAGTGTTAGCATATCACTGATTATAAATTCTTTTCTGTTATTTGACTTTGATTTATGTGTTGCTTTGGCTTAGGCTACATGAAATTGTATGGTTATAGACTTTGTCTTTATGCCCTGGCTTTTGTTTATTTAATTCCTAAACTCCTGGTAATGATCCTGGCTTGTTGTTACAATCACAACCCATCTTTTGAGTTCATCTTACTTTAAATTGCTGCCACCCTGAGCTGTCGTCACAAATATAATCTAAACATCTAAATACATAAATGGTAACATAGATAGATGTACTACATAAAGTATATATATCCTGGACTCTTACAGCTGCAGCAGTTTTACAATGATCTTCATTCTCTGTCCAGGCAACTCAACTCTTAGATACAGAGATTTTTTATGAGGTAGACTTAAAGCAAGCTCATCAAGATGATTGATAATTAAGATGATTAATTATGCAAGCATATAAGTTAAAAGAGTACAATTCATAAAGGACTTCAAATTAAATCTTTAGACAAACAAAGCATCCTCCATTAAAGTCCAAACTATTAAACTTTAAACAGATTAAATAAATTTAGTAATGCTGGTTCCAGCATTTTTATTACATTCTCTAGGCTTGCCATGATTATTTGATATAATCCACTAGTTGAGGCAGAAAATGAATCAAGTCATATTTTTTAATCAACAAATTCTCCCTAAAGTGCAATATAATTCTATGATGCTCTGTAAAGATTTTGAATTGGCAGTTGCACCAGATTCTGAAGAGGAAGGTGCTTCCAAATATAGTCCAAAACTCTCTTCTGTTATGTATGTGCAAGTGTTTCACTTGGAAAAACTGCAAAAATTGTTGTTTGTTCACTATGTAAAACAGAGGTGGTGTTCTACAGCAATACTAGTTCCATTCATAAACACATAAAAATGGAACACTCTAAAATTGTAGCACATGATAAGACAACACTACCTTAAGTAACGTCTTTACACTCATTTAGGTGTCTGACAATTTTTCTTTTAGCTACTAGGTTGCTTCGCCCCCTGCTCGCTTCACTCTCCGACCCCTGGGTTTGTTTTTACGGAAATACAATTTAAAGAGATTGTTTTTTTCATGGGAATTGTCACACATGCATTATGGTCACTTTTACTTTAAAACTTCAGTAAAAATAATATTTGGAATTAACTTTTCTGATATCATTTTTTATGGTCTTCCACTGTTAAATTTTCGTCTGTTGTTATCTCTTTCTTTACCTCTGATTCGTCTATTTCTTCCGGAGTCCAAATTGCAGCATCGTTACATCTTCTGTTTGTCACATTTTTGATGATTGAAAGAGCTATTTTTTATTTGACTTTTTAGATAATGCTCCTTTGAACGCTTCCTATAAATGTAAACATCAACTTCACCCATCATAATCTTCCATATTTACTGACTGACTCATCACCAATTCTCCAACTTCCCGTGTAGGTAGAAGGCTGAAATTTGACAGGCTTATTCCTTACAGCTTACTTACAAAAGTTAAGCAGGTTTCATTTCGAAATTCTACACGTAACGGTCATAACGGTCGGCAACGTCCGCCATGTTGAACTTTCTTATATATGGCCCCATCTTCACGAAATTTGGTAGGCGGCTTCCCTGCGCTAACCGAAACCGATGTACATACTTATTTCGTGGTATGACGCCACTTTCGCCGCCATATTGAACTTTCCAACGTCACTAATTCTCCAACTTCCCGTTTAGGTAGAAGGCTGAAATTTGGCAGGCTCATTCCTTACAGCTTACTTACAAACGTTAAGCAGGTTTCATTTTGAAATTCTACGCATAACGGTCATAACGGTCATAACGGTCGACAACGTTCGCCATTTTGAACTTTCTTATTCATGGCCCCATCTTCACGAAATTTGGTAGGCGGCTTCCCTGCGCTAACTGAAACCGATGTACGTACTTATTTCGGTGGTATGATGCCACTTTCGGCCGCAATATTGAACATTCCAACGTCACTAATTCTCCAACTAATTCTCCAGCCTGGTTATCAAGACTCTGGGCTGCTTCCACATCTTTCTGCCTTTTCACCGCCTTTGTACAAAATGCTGTCGACGATCGGAAAAAATGAACATTCTATTCAGAAGTCGAATGTCCAAGCCTTTCATCACACGGACGCCGACTCTTATTTAAAAATACGTGAATTAGCTGAGGCCTTCTCGAAACGCCATTTTCAGGACATGATAGGTCTGATGGACCTTAGGGGTTTTATGGGTATACGACCAGGAAAAATCAGATGAAGTGTCTGAACTGAATGTCCCGGTGAGATCACGTTTTGTGTCGGCTTTTAATCACACTGTTTAGTTGTAATGTTTTGAAGTAGTTGGTAAAACCTCTCTGAATTTTAATATTGTTTTGAAAATGACCAATAAAGGACCAATTGATTTTAAACCCTAATTTCTTTCACCGTCGAGGATAGTGGGTCGTTGAAAAAGTTTTTTATACTCTTTGAAAAGAGACTCCTGTCCCACCGGCCTGATTGGTTAAGGAAACTGTCAAGAGCATTTTGATGGATGTCTCTTATTCGGGTCAGTGAAAGGTACTTCGGCATTAAAAACCTAAGATCTCGGGGGTATGGTCACTGTGAATAGTGAATACAGAAAAGAGAATACAGAACACACGCCGCACTCCTCCTATCTCTTTGAAAACCCTAGGTGAATTTGAACATCATGTCCTATGACTGGTTAACACTGCGGACCCAGGGGCTAGATCTCCGTCATATGGACCATTACAGAGTAAAGATTAGACAATCGTTTGCAGTCTCCATTACAAGATCCATAGCACCCGCAGGAAGTTGGACAATTAAGTGAAGACCCTTTAGTTGGTCAGAATTATGGGGGTTAGCGCCCAGGTCCATATTCTAAAATATCTTAGATTATATCTATTTAGTTAGCATGTCGGTGCTGTTCATTTTCAATATAGGTGGTATATTTCCTGACCAGGGGCTTCTTGTCAAAAGGTTAAAATAAAACAGACATCCGAGATACTCTTTGTCAGCCCTTGCATTCTAATTCTTAAAGCTCTATCAAACTATTGTTAATTTCAAAGCAAAATGCCACCAATCATTTTGTTTATAACTAAATTAAATAAACCTTGTAAATTGATCCCGGTGCTTGATAATACTTAACCCTAATTGATATCATTAAATGATACTTCCATGTTTTATTCAGATTTAATATTTTTAATTTGCCTTTTTAAGCTTTTTTTAAAAACTAGCAAAATACCAAGGCTTCAAGAGCGGAGAAGTAGTGTGTTAAAGAAGCAATGAAAAGAAAAGGAAACATTTTGAAAATAACGTAACATGATTGTCAATGTAATTGTTTTGTCACTGTTGTGAGTGATGAGTATTGCTGTCATATATATATATATATATATATATATAAATATATATATATTTACACACACACACATAAACATATATATATATATACATATCTATACATATATATATATACATACACACACACATATATAAACATATATATACATATATATACATATCTACATATATACACACACAGCTATTTCAGATCAGTGCAATACGCTGCTTGTTAAAACGGATAACTCCGCTCTTACGCAAGTCTGCGGGATATTATGAACTATCGATTTGTTCAAGTTCTATTTAAATTTTAAATAGAAGGAATTTTTATTTAGTCGACAGAAATATCTTTGGTAGGAATGGTAAAACAGACAGGAATATTATTCTGAATAAATCAACTCAAACCTTAAACAACTTATAATATTTTGCTCTCCATAAAAATATATCCTGTCTAAATTATACAAGTTAGAAATAAAGTAAACGTTAAAAGAACAAACATTCAAATTTCTTTACTCTTATGTAATTTTATATAAAAATAAACTTAGATTTTAAATATCCCAAAAGATTTTGCTCTCCATAAAAATATATCCTGTCAAAATTATACAAATTCAAATATGAACATGCTGCATAACAAAACCTGAAAATATAAATAAAATGTGTTCCTTTCAGCAATAACAAATCAAATCATTCAGTTGTCTTTGCTCATATGTCATTTTAGAGCTGGACGCCTGGCATCTTTTTTTGGCAACAGGTTCGTTTATGTTTGGTGTGAGGTTCTGTGTTGTGGAGATTCTCAGGATGGATTGCAGGTGCTCATCAGTGAGGCGACTCCTGTGTGCTGTTTTGTTAGTCTTTATCACTGAGAAGAGCTTCTCACACAGATATGTGCTACCAAACATGCACAAGGTTCGAGCCGCATGTAGACGGACTTTTTGTTCTTCAAAGTCACCAAAGCGCCGCAAACTCAGTGCGCCAGTTTATCAGCAAAGTGCGATTTGGGAACACCGTAGTGACGACTTGGTTTAACATTACTTGGCAACAGGGAAAGTGGGGCAAGTGCACTGGTGCATTTGTGTCTCCCATAAAAGCAGCTTCACTTGAAATCACTTTGTGATTGTGCACGGGTAAAACGTCCGCTGAAGTGTCAGATTCTTATTTAATTCTTCTGCTTTCTGTATCTTCTGCATTGCATTCAGGTTACCCTGATGTTTTGTCTCATAGTGCCGCTCTTAGATTAAATTTTGTAATTACAGCCACATTAGCTCCACAAATGAGACACACGGGTTCAGTAAACATATACTCAGCCTCCCATCGGTTTTTAAAGGTTCTATTTTCAGAATCAACTTTTCTCTTCAGCATCGTGTGAGCTAGCTTCGCAATAACTTGCAGCATCATAAGCTAGACTTGATTAACGCGTAAGTGTTCGGCAAGGCAGCTGAAGCGCTGCATTATGGGATCTGTAGTTTATTGTGTTACCAGCGCTTCATATACCCGGCCATTAATAACAATAATACAGTATATAAAATGATCTCGCGGGCGGATATAATTACACCGGGCGGATGTGGCCCGCTGCCCTTGAGTTTGACACATATGGACTAAATAGAACTTGAA
Source organism: Polypterus senegalus (assembly GCF_016835505.1). NCBI lineage: Eukaryota > Metazoa > Chordata > Cladistia > Polypteriformes > Polypteridae > Polypterus > Polypterus senegalus. The sequence continues at coordinate 119 of NW_024383149.1, read as the reverse complement.
AAGATATATTTTTTCAAATGTGATCGCAATTCAGATAGAGTTGACGCGCTACAGCCTGCATGCCTCAATAAGTCATCCTCCCTCGCCTTACTTTTTACCGCTCATCTAATGAATACACT
>NW_024383148.1:0-13772 GCF_016835505.1 Polypterus senegalus | reverse complement strand
ATGACGCCTTTCTGAGTTCTCTGCAGGTCTTACCCGGAAATCCCACCAGGAGCCGCCATTTCCAGGAAGGACACATCATTTCCCGGGTTCCGCCCCAAGAATAGGTGCTTCCGCCCCAAGGATGATGTCATTTCCCGGCCGCCCAGAGGACGGACATCATTTCCCGCCTCTGTGTATAAAGCTCACTGCCTTTGCAGGCAGGCAGTTCTGTTTTGGACTCTGTTGTTGTAAAACTGTTAAAATGCCTCAAAGACGCTTGCAGCTGGGAAACCGATAAACGGGTGGCTGCCCCAAACCTCCCACGCCTCTGGCCTCCGCTTTTTAAAGCAAATATATATATATGTATGTATGTATGTATATGTATATATAGGGTATATATATATGTTTATATGTGTTTTGTGTATGTGTGTAGTTATATATATATATATATATATATATATATATATATATATATATATATATATTGCCAAGCAACACTCATGACAATGACAACAAAATTACTTGTCAATCATGTTACATTATTATTAAAATGTTTCCTTTTTTTTCATTACTTTAACACACTTCTCCGCTGTGAAGGGTATTCTCTAGTATGGTAATACTTGGCCATCCAACCCACCTACATCTGACCTCGCCCCATCCCATGTCCGAAAGGTGTACTTGTTTCCACACACAATTGCAGGTGTTTATCATTGTGCCATCAGAATTGGGTGTTGAATGAGTTAAAGAAAAATATAAAAATATAAGTTGAAGTAATTACTCTTAAGGTAAATTAAAACAGTATACTAATCGTAGATTAAATCACATGAAATGTTTCCCCTTATTTTAAGATAGATGTGTTTGCAAGTTGGCCAATGCTTTTCAGTGGGAGATTCTGAAATGTGTACAATATACTGTATTCAAGATATCTTGATGAACATTGAATTGTTTCTACAAATTAGTTCCTGGGAGTCAAGTTATTTCATGTGGACAGAGGGATATATCTCTTGCAATATGTCTTTTGTATTAACGTGAATGAAAACTAAAAAAAAAAAAACATAATTGAAAAGCATAGATGAAAACTGGGATACCACATACCACAACACAGCAGACACATTTATAAAGATATACTTTGACATTAGCTTTAGAGGTGATCTGCCCTATTTCAATTATCGGAGGTGTGAGAATGCCAAAACACTAGAACAAACTTTTTCCCAGGATTCCCCACACATACCTTATTTAAAAAGATGTCTGCACTTTGAGAAGAGATTATTGTTTTTACATTTCTTCAGACAAGATTATTGTTTGCCTCAGTGTACAGTATATAAATTGCAAGGGAACTAAAACCGATAATGTAACAAAATTGCTTTGTAGCGGTGCTCATGAATAGCAATGTCTTAAATATGTTCTGTGCTGAGTTGTGTCTTTCATAGCTTGTTCATTTATATGTCTGTTGTGTGTCTGTGTAAATATTGTCCCCTGATCAAAGGTGCAAGGATAACCATGGAACCGTGACCCTCCTGTTAGATTTCCGTCCACCCCACCAATTCTATCCGGTCATTGCTATTTAAACATGAGGACGAAAGGAAAAGATGCACCTACAACACTGTTATTTCACAAGATGAAAAGAGCCAAGAAAAGCAACGATTCAAATCATTTTACACCTTTTCCCACTTGCTGCTTTCAACGACGGACAGTAGCAATCTTTATCATCGCCACGCAAAACCTCAGGGTTCTGGGTTGACAGACACATGGAGGATTATATGGTGAGACTGTTTTTGTCTTTTGGGGGGAGGGGGAGCAAGTCAACAATTTCATTCAAATATAATAACCGAGGACACTTTCCAGCTGGACATGGTTTACATTCACTCATCATCCCCGCCTAATCTTTGGACTTGTAGTGTTTTTGAGTGTTCTGTGTATCTTAAGTTGGCACTTAAGTGTTTAATCTGTCTCAATAACGATTTAAGATATGAAGAGGTAGAGGAAGTGATGAAAGGTTGTGGGGATGAGAATGGCACCGTATGCATGTGCCACACGCCACCCGCTTCACGCTGCAGAGAGTTGATTCTACAATAAATAAAATAAAATAAAAGAGTAATAAAATTCATTACCTTTCTAAGCGGACAGTAGAGATCGCACAGTATATGTGTACCAAATTTCAGGTCAATAGTTTAAACGGTTTACAAGCTACAGGTGATTTAAAATCCGGGACAGACAAAAAAAGAGCCACGTAGCATATATATATAAAGATACTATTTGCTTTTGCTTATTTAACTGTCGATTGGGAAGCTATGGGAAGAAGTATGGCTTGTCTGGTCTGAATTTTCCTCAGTTTTGCCAGGCACGGTCTTAGTGGTGTAACTGCCATTCCATGTATGACCAACAACACAAGATGACAGAAGTTTGACAAACACCTACACGCATGGTTTTCTGCCTCACCCGCACTGTCCCGGCAATGCGGCAGAGTTAGAAACAACTCGCACATCCACATAAAACGATAAGGGATGAGCGAGCTTTGTTGAAGGCTTTACTGGAGCACTCGTTGTAAACTGAAATATATAAAAAAAGAAACATACAGGCATTTACATGTGTACAATCAAAGACAATAGAGAATGATTTATAAAGCAATACAGACAGTGTACATTAAACAATAAAACTTTAAAAGACACGAGGTGAGTGATTTCCACCGTTGTATCAAGATGAAGAGAAGTCCGAGACAGAGGTTCAAATTGCTGCGTACCACAACTAACAGACACAGGGGTTTATATACCTAAGGATACGCTTTAGGACGTGACCAAAACAAGAGATAAAGCCCACGTGAGACACATGGGGTATATTGTATTCAAATGTTTATTATGGGACCTACGTGTTTACGTGATTTTCATAGACTTTTATAGTACCACTGTGAGTGTGGTGTGTTAATAAATGACAAGATGAAGGGCAGAACAAATGGCACTCAAATAACTGTGTCACTGTATCTTCAAACTGCAGTGGAACACTAGAGTATTTAAAGAGCAGCCTTCACTAAATAACCATCGAATACACTTTACAAAGGTAACATGATTATGGTTCAGTATAGAAAGATAAGATGCATCGATCTGTTGCACAGAAACAACCATTCTGTAGATGACATGTTAACTTTCAAACCCTCAGTCAGTCATAAGTAGCCAATTTTGAGTTGCAAATTAGACTAACCCGAAACGCTTTGAGAAGTGAGAGGAAATGGGAGTGCAGAATCTGGAGAAAACCTAACACAAGCTGGCAGGTCATGAAAACTCCAAACAGTAAGCAGGCTAGAGGTGAACCGAGGATCTCAGTGCTTTGAGGCAGCAGCACACTTGTGTCCACTTTCTGCATTGTTTACAGAGTTAAAGCAGAATCAACAATGAATTGCTCAAGAACGCTGATAGTAAATGAGGACAGTGTTTTAAAAAAAAATGTTTTCACCCATCGAAGCCTAAAGTTAAACCAAAGCACCCCCTTTGTCTCTATTTCATTCAAAGACCCCTGAATTACCAACATCATAAATTTTGATAAGTTAAACTTTTTCCCATGAACAGTTTTTAAAGAAAAAAAATATGAATCCGAAAAGGTCAAGAGTTTGTTTTTGAGTTGCCAAAAGTAAAATCAAAACAATTTAATGGCATAAGACCCACAGGTGGGCTCATTTTTTTCCCAAACGTGAGAAGTTCACTAATATATTGCTTTTCACAATGATGTTAAAAAAAAGCAAGTAAAAAAAAATATAGTGAATTAGGGGGTATTCAGACCCCCATTTCTGCATTTTTTTTGGATAAAGATTTTTTTTTAAATTTTTGCCCATAAACACATTCAGTGATCCATAGTGAAAACCTTGGTTTTTAAAGAAGGAAAAGTTTTAATTTGGGCAAAATTTGTTATTGTTTTGAAATTTTTTCAATTGTTCTTCCGGGGATTCGGGCCCTTAAATAAACTTTAAAGCCTATTTAGCATACAGCTTTAAGTCGGGCTTTCGGGCCAAAAAAGGGACACGGATTAAAGCATTTATGTTTCCTTGGCTTTAATTTTGGGTCATTAAAATGAAAGGGTTTATTGCCAATTAGGTCAATCACTCTGAATCGGTTTTTCAATACTCGGTTTCCAGCATTTATTTTCCCTTTTTAATTTACCAGTTTTCCCCCCGCTACTGAAAGCACCCTGATAAGTTCAAAATACCCGGCGCAATATCAACTAGTTTTCCCCCGACAACCGGGGTCTTTTTAAACCAAATGCCTGATTGATGGAGTTTTGGGAGATTGTGATATTTCCCCGCCGACCAGCTGAGGACTTGAAGCTATCTACAAAAGGGCCCTTTGGGGTTCTTAGTGCCCTTTCTTGCCTGGTTACCCATTAGGCAGACAGCCAACCTATGAAGAGTCCTTGTTCCATTTTTTTCATTTCACAATTATAAAGGCCACTGTGAAAGGGAAACTAGTTTTTGAACTGGTTTATCCCCTTTTCCATCTATGCTTTACCACTTTTTTTGCAGATGTCATGACCCGGACTTCTCTTTGGCTTTTCTCCCCCACAGGCAGTGTGAATTATGGGACCTTGTACACACAGGTGTGTGCCTTTTAGATGATGTCGGTCGTCTAGTTTACCACTTAATCAGGTTCTGAAAAAAAAATTAAAGAGGATGTACCTGACCACCCTTTTGTTGCACCCCCAAACAGAGGGCTGGGAAAACTTATGTGGAAAGGGGATTTCAGTTTTTGACAGTTCAAAAGTAACGGGATTGTGGAAGAGAACTGAAAAGAGTGCTGGGGGTGAAATGGGGAAAGAGGTCAGGAGGATTTGTGACAGATGGATCACAAGAGTAAAAGGGGAAAGGGCTATAGGACCAATGAGACTAGCTATGTTACGATATTTAGAGACAGGTTTTACCAAAAAAAGGAGACAGAGCTGAGGTGGAGAGTTAAAGATGCTAAGATTTGATTGGGGGTGATGAGGGGTGGGGGATTAGAAATGGCATTAGAGGGGTTTGCTCATTTGGGTGGTTTGGGGAAAATGGCAAATTTATCCATTTAAAAAGAAATCTACAACTAAAAGGTAGAAAAAGGGTCTGAAATATTTTGAATCTAATGTATATAAAAAAAATGGGTTATTGGAAGGAAAGTCTTTGCCCACCATTTTAATTTTTAAAGGTTTATTTATTGGGGTTGGAAAAGAAGATATACCGCTTAGTGCACGCCTTCGGTTTAATATTCTTGTTTGTATCTTTTCCCTTGTCGTCTCTTTTTTTCCACACCCCCGCCCCCCATATTCCCAAAGATAAGTGTCTACGCTAATTTTGGATTTAAACTGACCAGCACCCATGGTGGGGGATGAGTGGTCACTAAGTAGATCATCATCTCCGGCTTTTTTCCAAAGGGCCCAGTACTTTTGGGAATAGGGTCCAGACCAGACGGGATAACGGGGATTGGAAGCAAACAAAATGCCAAATTATAATATTTTTTAAAAGTCCTTACTGAATTAAGAAAAGGCATTTTGGGAGTTTAGGAACCTCCCACGTTGATTACAAGTTAAACTAAATTAAGGACCAATAAGAATGCTGCATTTTTATTGAGACTCTATTTTCCCCAGTCAAGTACATGTACTTTACATACACATTTTTTATGTAACTTTAACATTTTTATTATTTCTATTAGTTAACTGAAGTTTGGGACTGAGAAAAAGTGACTAATACCAATATTTTGTATATACTCATTTCGAGGTGACACACCCACCCAAACCCTGAGTGCGAAAGTTTCCAAATACCAGATTTTCTTCAAACTAGCATCATATCAAACCCAACAAAAGTATTAATTTTTTCATTTATATAGCTTTTCTCACTACTCAAAAACTTTACTTAGTGAATGGGGGGCCACTTCCACCACTAATGTGCATCCTCCTGATGATCAACGGTAGCCATTTTTTTAGGGGCCCCCCTCCAAGCTGGGAGGTGGTGAAAGGGGGAGGATAGTTAGCCAGTTAGTGACAGGGGATTAGGGGGCAGAATGACTAGGTTGGGGGGGGCAAAGCCTGGCCATCGGAAACCCTACAAACATATACTGGGGTTTTTCTAGTCTTTTGAGCCAACAGGCCTTCCCAGCCATCCTACAGAATTAAAGGAAACAAGACAAGCACTGATTCATGGCACCTCATGAAAAGAAAAATGGGGGCCAAAAATTCAAACAGCACAATCACAATTTTTAAAAGAAGCCATTAAAGGGCATTGAAAAACCCCTATTTTAAATGATGCTCATAGTTGTTTTTTCCCTTTTTGGAAACACGATATTAAAATTATATGCAACCCCTTTATTTGGGATTTATCACAAGATTTGGAATCCCCTTCAAAATAAATTATTACTCGATTTTTTCATGACTACAGGGTTATGTTTAAGTGACCCCCCAATTTTTTTTTACCCAATATGTTATGGATGGGACATTAACATTACTAGTAGCTGTTTTTGGATTTGACATTTTTTAATTTGGGAACAAGAAACAAAAAAACCATTAACTTTTGTTTATCACAGACTAAGAAATGTTTAAAAGCTTTTTTTTGGTGTTGGTCTTTCTTAGGGCCCAATGTTTGGTACATATTTTCTTAAATTAAACCAAAAGACCTATAAAAACTTTAAACCCATTGGGGAGGTTTTCACTTTTTATTATTATAAAACAGAGTAGCAGGGATTTTTTTGCCTTTTGACTTTGATAAACAGAAAAAACGTTTAATGTCAAAGGAGAAAACAAACAAAACAAAAAAATCAAGCCACGCAGATGGTCCAGAACAGGACCGGGTTGTATTCAACCAGCCAAGACAGGCAATTATTCACCCAGGTCCACTTTGGGCCCCCTTGAGTATCAAAAAAAACCAAACCTTGATGCTTATCTACAGAGAAAAGGGGCTGACCCCTGAATATGAAGACACTGGGAGGTCCCTGGGTTTTTACCCCCAGGCGCCAAGAACAGCAAGTGATGCCACCCCAGTTTTTCAAACCCTCAACCATGACTCTTTCCTGTGTAGCTCCCCCCGCCCCCTTGTCAGAATTGTCATATCCTCAATGTGGTTAAGAAGTAATAAAAACCCCATGTTCTGTGAATAATTAGATATGTCATTGTTATTGATGACTTTTGTTGGGCTAACTTTTATTGTTTTTAATATCAATTGTTAATTGACAATTTCAAACATGAAAACATTTTATATAACCTTCATTTTTGGGATCTATGTTTGAAATCTGTCCATTCATGTTTGTTAAAAAACAGCCCCTGACCGTAACAAGAAATGTAAAAAGTAAATATATGCCGAAAAGTTAAAGGAACACTTTTACCAAAATAGCATCAAGTCAGTGAAACTTTTGGGTGTTGATCTTAGTTAATAGCAGAAGGAGTTGTTTATCGTTTCGCTTTTTGGGATTTAAAGAAATTAATAAAGGTGCATAGAGGGGGAACAATGAGACGACCCCAAAACAGGAATCGATTAACAGGTGGAAGCCACTGACATTTTTCCCTCCTATTTTTTCTGACTGTCTTTTTCATATTTTTTATTTTGGGACGGTCCGTGTCACTACTGGTAGATTTAGGGGTGAGAGGTTGCAAGGGAGTCCAGCCCCAGGACACACATCAAAAATACCATTTCCAGAAGGTTTGTGTGTCAAACAGCCCAGACTGAAACACGGTCAATTATTCAAATATTGTGCCAAAAGCAGGAGTAAAGGAGAAGAGTTTAAATGAAAATTTTGCCATATCCCCAAATGAAGGTAAGATGAAAAAAAGTATTAAAAGGGCTACTATGAACTCCCGGGACAAATATTTGATTTCATTAGGCCCTTTAAAAAATGGGAAATTTTAAATTTTTCATTAAACTTTATCTAGGGGCAGGGGAAAATGTATGCAAGCTTATGTGGTTGGGCAAATTATATCAGCCAGGGAAAGGTCACAAAAAAATTGAGCTGGAGCCATCATCAATATGAGGAGTGCCTATAAAATTCACACGCATTTTTTTCCAACTAGTGTGGCAAAGGAAAAAGTCCTTAAGGATAGTGAGCAACCTTAAATGGAGAATTCATCCATGACATGTGGGCAAGTACAATAATTAATTTTATGTTCCCCCGTAAAATGAATCCCACACCACGGATTCTTTATAAGGATTAAATTTTTCAGTTTGAGGATCTCTTGAAAACATTTTTTTATCATGCTGGGGTTGACAACTGCTGGATCCGAGCTTGAAGCGTAGTTGTGGTCCTAGTTTTTTACTCCCCCCCTCATCCGGTGTGTCATCCTCGCGTTGTTTTCCCCCTCCCAAAACCCAAAGTCTGAAAAGGGAAAGGGAAAAAAGTGTCCCACCAACAAAGGGATTCCCCTTTTTCAGCAGTCGCACCCAGTCCCAGCCCCGGCTCCAAAAACCCCCCTTTTTAAAAATGCGGGATAAAAACCGGTAGGGGCCCAACTGTAAACCCTTTTTTCCAGATAGTGATGAATTTAACGGTGTCTGAACGGGAAAGGAAATGATGAAAAAAAAATACCTTGTTTTATTTACGGGAAAACTCAACATAAAGACACACAACAATGTTCATCTGTATGTGAAACTTAACATCTTTTATTGACATTAAACCACAAATAACTGAGTATGGACAATGGAAGGACTGAGCTGGCTGAGATTTTACCCAGAAGTACGCCCGCACTACCCGTTTAAAAATAACCTATTAGTTTTAAACCAAATTAGTTCAATGGACAAAAAAACTTTTTGTTCCAATTGATTGTGTATAAAAGACCTTTTTTGGGGTCCAAACTGTTTCAGTTTCCCTGTCCAAACTTATACAAAGGAAAACAAAAGAACGCTCCTAACAACGTGAAAAAGATTGAGACAATCTCGAATAGACAAGAAAAAAACCCAGCACTAAATATGTTGTTAAACGTTTTTGGCGAGCATGACACACCTGTAAACCCGTCTGCAGCAGGCAGTCCAAAAAAAACGAGTGTTCATGCAAGAAGGAGATGAATGAGTGAGGCCACAAAAGATTTTTGATAACCTGGGAGTTCCAAGGTACAAAGGAGTCACTGGCATAAACTGTGTGTTTCACCAGTTTCAGCTTTGGGAGACAGGAAAAAGAGAATCCCTTTTAAAAAAAAAACAGTCCAAATTAGACTTTCCAAGGGAATAGGGTAGACTAAAAAATTGGGAAAAACCCAGAAGGAAATCCTGATGCAGGCCCAGCAAGCGGCCCCCAAACATAAAACTGAAGTTACTAAGGAAAAAAACAATGTTAACGCCTAGAGTTATTGCGGACTATATCTTATTCGAGAACATCTGTTAAAAAAAGTTTAAATATATAAATATGTGGAAGGTAGAGTATTCTGTTATATTGCCCTGATAATTTTTACATTATTAAGATGCAAGAATATTCAAGCCATTGTCATGCATTGTCACTTGAGACGTATAAAAAAGATACTGGAACTCAAATAGTTTTTTTTTCTCCTTCTGATTCCCTCACCCTTCTTTTACATACCTTTTTTACAGTGGAGGATTTTTTCACAATGGTTTCCTTTGGGTTTACCAGGTTGGCTCAGATTTTCTACGCAAACCCCAACATTTTCTACCACCGTCTTGAAGTCCCCTATTTATAACTGTTTTCCAAACTTGTTCTGGAATCAAAGGACCATCCATTGCCAAGTCAGCGGGGTTACGTAATTGAGGTGTTTTTGAAACTTAGTAGAAGGGGTTAGTAATATAGAAACTTAAGTGTTAACCCCTAACCCGTCCCCCAGCCTTTTTTTTATTAACAGAACACATTTTTCATAATTGGGAAAGGGACTTTTGTACTGCAGACGCCCCCTTTTGAGTCACAAAAGGGGAAACGCCCCGTTGCTGAAGTTTTACAAGAAGCTGTCACACAGTGGGGTCAAACCATTGCATCACTATTGAACAGACAATGGGGATATGGGTGTGGGGGCGGGAGGAGAGCCGACATCAAATGCTTGCCAAAATAAATCTTTTACACAGGCTGGGTCGGGTTGGGGGTGCCTTTACCGGGGGGGAGACGGTAACTGCTTTTTTTTACCGGAGTTCGAAGTGCCGCGGGTACCCCTTTGAAGCTGCCCAAAAAAACCCCCCCCCACAAATTAATAATGGACGCACCACGCGATGGAATTATCATTGGGAAGTGGGTTTGTTCCTGGGGCAGCAGGCTGCTATAGCAGCAGCGCTCACCGCCCAGAAATAAGACAAAATGCCCCAAACATTGAACATGGGTACTTTGACATTTAATTTGGAAACGTGATTAACAACTACCTGTTTTGGAGAGAGGGGCCCAAGTTCCTCTTACGCAATGAGAACCACGGGGGTTCCCAAAAAGAAAAGGGTCAAAAGTTGCAAAAAAGGTTTCATTATTTTTTTTTTCCTAGAAGATTTAGTTTTCCCGTCCCTTTTTTGGGTTTAAAAGGGTTCAAAGGTTTTTGGTGGGGTGGTTGAAAAAAAGACAGATGATTTTTTTTTAAAGAGAGGGGGACATTTAGGTTTTAAAGGTTTCAGTGTTTTTGTGTTAAAACCCAAATGAGAAAGAGTATGAGGAAGGAAGAGGACGGGCCATTGTTCCACAAAAGGGGGGGCCAGGGGGCCTTTAACTGGGTGGGCTGAGTAAAAAGAGGAACCGCTTCCAAGAAGACAGCATTAGGATCTGCTAGGACCTTTCAAAGACAGAACAGCCCAGCAAAGGAATTGAGAGGGAAACTGAATTTTCAAAGAAGGCATCTATCCCACTTAGTTGCTCCCCCTCTGAATGGTGGAGAGAAAAAGCCCAAATATCCTTTGTTTTTCCACTTGTCAAAGAATATCTTTATTCCTGCAACCCTGTTCCAAGTGAGCTTTTCTTTCAACTGCAGGAGACATAGTCACCGCCCAGAGGGACAATTGCTGCCAGAAAATGTAGACATGCTTTTTATTTCTTAAAAAACATGACCAAACTTTGGCGTTCTGTAGGATTACATCATTACCAGGTCTTAGCCTTTCCCTGCTTTAAAAAAAAATTTTTTTCATTTTTTTAAACCCGAGTTTTTAAAAACGAAACTTTAAGTTACACCAATATGGTAAGAAAAAGGGGAAATTTGTGTTTTTTATTATTTTTTTATTTAACATTTTAAATTTTTTTATGAATTTAAAGCCCGCGTTTTGTCAAAAAATTTTTGCAGGACAGTTTTTTTGCAAATTCATCAAAATAAAGTTTTATTTTTAAAGGATTTTAAAAGGACACATTTTTTCATTTTGTGTTTTTCAGTTAAATAAAATATTTTTTATATTTTAAACTTTTAGGATTTTTTAAAAAAGTCTAAAAGTCCCCGCCCCCCATTCTCGTGAACCCTTTGGGCTTGCCTCCCCTCGGGAAAAAGGGCCAGTCACACCCCCATAGAATAGTTGTGATTGGTTTTTTTTTGCATTTGTTGATTTAATAAAAATTTTCAAGGGGAAAGAAGAAATTTGTTCACGTTTTTACCCATGCACCTAACAAGGTGCAAAAGCCCTACACCTTGAATTGGGGGAAGTAAACTGAAATGGTATGTTATGTGCAAAGTCACTTTAACGCTTCGGGGTATGCTATTACTATCGATAATGTGTTTGGGGTTAAATATTATTTGTGTTCAAGGGGGGAAAAATCATTCTATATACTATATAACAGAGAATCAAGACATTTCATTTATATGTTTTTTGTCAAGCTGAAAAGAAATTATTCACTTCCCCGAATTTTCAATAAGGACCCAGAGGACCCTAATTTTAAGGCCATAAAAAAAAAGAAAGCATTTTCAATCATGGTGTTAAACAATGTCTAAAAAAACATTTTGAAAACCCTTTTGTAATAAAAATTTCTAATGAACTATACCTCTTTTTGAACTATTTCAATGCCCTGCCCTTCAAGTATAATTAATAAATGGTTTTCTATATACCTTAGAGGACAAGGTGTTGGAAAAAGAGGAAAAAATTTAGCCTTAATCCATCCACAGTCGGGTCATCAGGTTCAAGTAAACCACTAGCTTTCCACCAAATGAGGTCCCACCCAAATCCTTTCCCATCCGAACTTTCTATCCAAAAATTAAAAGAAATTAGAAATGGGAAAATGGGTTTGGGGCTCTCATTGCAAAGGAAACCTCACGCCCAAAACCATTGGAAAAAAAAAATTTTAACGGACCACTGAAATAAAACTAAAATACCATTAAATGGTGTACATGAGCTCTTTTTTTATTTTTTTATGTTAAAATGAAAAAAATTACTGTCATGACTTACACCCATCTCCCATTGATCTCGTTTGATTTGCCTTTTTTTTTATACCTCCAAGGAGTGGCTGAAAAGAGCTTGTCCTTTTTTACAGTGTTTTTCTCCACAGAGATGCCTGCCCACCTTGACTTTGGGACTCCATTTTGAGGTGTATGGTCCCCATTTCCACCCTCCCAGGAAAGTGGTGTAGGCTTTGAGATACCGACCCCCAAATTGCCCTAGTATCTGCATTAAAAGAGTGGAGCAAACAAAACTTGTAAGTAAAAAAACTTTTTTCCCCAAGTTAGACTCGTCAACTGGAATTAATGAAAAACGGGCATAAAAAAAAAAGAGAAAGAGAGGGGAGAAAGAGGAAGAGAGAAAATATAGCTAGCTCAAGGACATGTTTTATGAGGGTCCTTGTTGGACTTTTACAAGAGGAAAGAGAGAAGATGAACAAAATGAGAAAAAAATTTTTAATTGTAACCAATGAAACAGAGCAAAAAAAAAAACACGTTTGACTTTTTTAAACTGATTGTTAAAAAAAATATAGGACAAAAAGATAAAAAAAACACTTTCAATTTTGAAAGCTGCTGAAAGTTGCCCCCTGTCACCCGGGAAAATCAGAAATATTTTTTGGGAAATCACCTAGTGTCACTTGAAGTGGGGTCAAGGGGTTTAGATAAAAAAAAAGCGAATTTCTTTTGCTTCACTAAAAATCTTTTTTTAATTTGCTTTTTTTACCTTCAAGAATTCTTTTTCTCTTAAAAATTACAAAAGGATTAAAAACAACATATGTGCAATTTATTCCCCCACCGGGTTTTTTTAGACTGTATCATACTACATCAAAAAAACCATTGGTTTTTTTAAATATTATGGTTATTAAAAAAGTTTGTATTGATTTTTAACATTTGTTTTTTTTGTAAGTCCATTACAAAAATTATATTTAAAATGGTAAATAAAAAAATATCATATTTTTTTAAAAACGGGTTTAAAGATGTAATTTATTTTTTAAAAAAATTTTCTAAGATACACCTTTTTATATATATTTAATTTCTTTTTTGGACTTGGGGCTATTTTATTTAATAGGTGGGATCTCTGTCTGCCGTTTTGTAATTTCTCACTTTTAAAATATCACTCTGTACCTTAAAATTTATCTCTTTATCTCAATTCTTTTTTTTGTCTTCCCCTTGCTTTTGACAGCTTTTTCCCAATTTCAAAAAAGTTCCTTCAGAAAGTATTCTGACCCTTCATTTTTTTTATTTTGTTTTGTTGCAGCCTTGTTAAAAAGAAAATTCCCCTTTTTCCCACATCAAACAGTGCTCGAATGGGAAATAAAAACAGGGTTTTTTATGTTTAGATAAAAAAAAAAAAAATATCATTTGGACACCAATATTCAGACCCTTTCCCCAGATTTTTTTGGCCCCGCCATCAATTATAACCTGGGAAACATCTTGGCGAAAAAATTTCTTTTTTTTTCTGCAGATCTGGGCAAGCTCTTAGGGGTTTGATGGAGACCAACGGTTTGGGAAATTGTTCAGACTCCAAGAGA
>NW_024383147.1:0-8587 GCF_016835505.1 Polypterus senegalus | reverse complement strand
ACACTGTGTCTGACATAACTGAGAAACTTACATGGATACATAACACCTCATCAATAATAAAGAAAGCCCAGCAGAGACTACACTTCCTGAGGTGGCTGAAGCAAGCAAGTCTTCCCCCTTCCATCCTCACCATATTTTACAGAGGCACCACTGAGAGTGTTCTGACCAGCTGCATCACTGTCTGGTATGGCAACTGCAACATATCTGATCGCAAGTGCCCGCAAAGGATAGTGAAGACAGCAGAGAACATTATTGGGGTGCCTCTCCCTTCACTACAGGACATATTTTACAATTGCAGTTCCGCAAGGCCTGCAGCATTGTGCAGGACCCCTCACATGGACTTTTCACACTTCTGCCATCCAAGAGAAGATGCTGCAGCATCAGAGCCAGATCTGCCAGGCTGCAGAATAGTTTTTACCCATGAGCTGTCAGACTACTTAACAACATGCTGCCCCCTGGGATCTTCCCACACTGCCTCAACCACCTCTAAAAACAGTACTTTTATACATGCAAAGCACTTTCCTCCAAAGACTAGCGTGCATGTAGAAAAGAACTGAAAATCTCACACTGACCTTTAAGTATTTTGCACAGTGCACATTATTTGATATCCTTCTGTTGTGAAACATTCTGACCTGTCATTGTTCACACATGTCTTAAACAACTATTATCATACACTGATAATTTCTGTATTATCTATATCTATTATTTATTTATTCATTACATTACATATCTATTGACTATATTTATGTATCTAGATTGCAAATACCATACAATGCATCAATATTCAGATTTTTTACTACACATCAATATTGCTGCTAATTCTTTGTCCTGTCTTTGCACAATGTCTTGTCTTGTTTGTGTTATAATTTTAAATTTTAAGTCTATTTTTAATTTATTATTTGCACTTCATGTTGTTACACTGTGGACCCTGAGCTTCGCAATTTTGTCTATCTGTATACTTGTATATGGTTGAGATGACAATAACGTTCGCTTTGACTTTGACTTTGAAAAAAGAATGGCTATGCTTGAAGAAAGCAGTGGTTTGCCTCCTCAAGTTTAAAGGCATGCTGCTGCACTTAAAAAATTAAAGAAAAAACATTTCAACTAGAAGTCAGACCATCTAAAAGTAATCCAGAAGAACAAAAACCACTCATTACAGAGCACATGAAAAAGTATAAACTGACTTTAAAACCAAGCACGATTTCTCCAGAAGATTTGGCTAAATCCGAAACAGAGCTTATCTCCCTTAGTCGATTACAAAAATTCTAGAAGAATTAAAGGCTTTAAAGAAAAAAGAACAAGTCAAATCTTAAACTTGACCCAGTCATACAAGATGGAATACTGAGAATTGGAGGAAGACTCAACAAAGCTGCAATGGCACAAGAAGGTGAACATCCTGTAATTCTCCACAAACGTTCACACATTGCATCTCTCATATTGCAGCACAAACTCAAAGAAACTGGACATTGTGGGGACAATTATATGCTTCCACAGCCATCCCAGAAATACTGGATACCTCAAGCAAATTCAACTAAGAAAAAATCATTTCAAAGTGTCCAACATGCAGAAGATACAATGCAAAAGCAGGAGAACAAAAAATGGCAGATTTGCCAGAAGATCGCCTAGTACCTGACCAATCACCTTTCTCCAATGCTGGAGATGATTATTTTGACCCCTTTCAAGTCAGAAGAGGATGAAGTTTGGTCAAGAGGGATGGAGCAATTTTCACTTGTCTAACAATCAGAGCTGTGCACATAGACAGCTTAGACACAGATTCTTGCATCAATGCCATACTCTGATTCATTTGCAGAAAAGGAGAAATTAAAATTGTGCTCAGATAATAGAACAAACTTTGATGGAGGTGAAAGACAGCTATATGAAGAAATTAAAAATCTTGACAAAGAAAAAATTAGCAATGCTATGATGAAGAAAGAAATCAAATGGATTTTTAACCCACCTTCAGTCTCTCATCAAGATGGAGTGTGGGAGAGACAAATTAGAAGCATAAGAAAGATTCTAAACTCAATACTTAACCAACAAACCCTTAACGATGAAAGTCTCCAAACAATGATGTGAAGTTGAATCAATCATCAATAACAGACCCCTCACAAAGACATCAAATGACCCAAATGATTTGGAGGCACTCACACCCAATCACTTGCTGCTACTGAAGACACAACCCAATATGCCTCCTGGACTCTTCTCTAAAAATCACCAGTACATTTGAAGATGCTGGAAGCAAGTTCCATACATGACTGACTTGTTTTAGAAAAGATGGTCTAAAGTAGGGGTGCCCACACTTTTTTGGCTTGTGAGCTACTTATAAATTGACCAGGTCAAAATGTTCTACCTACATTAAAATGCTATATTATATATATATATATATATATATATATATATATATATATATATATATATAGTGATAAGATTATTCCACAAAGAAATATTTCCAAACACTGAAAAAGGTTTGGGATTGTCCCTCAATATATTGTCGTCCAGACAAATGAATAAAGAGACTGATTCATATGACTTTTCAGTGCAAATGCACAATGAACTGCAATCAAAATGGCATTTATATAACAGGATGGATTATGGGACAGGAAATGGTTGGCCGGAAGTGACAATTGGAGGCAGGAAAATGGAACCAACGTCATCAGAAGTGGACAGGAGCAATGGATTGATGGAACCAGAAGTGACGTCATCAGGGTCAGCCGGAAGTGACGCTGCTAGGCCATTTTGAACCCGAAATGGAACTTTATTTTCCTTTAGGCTTTCTGTAGGTGAAAAGAGATTTAGGTAAGTATCACGTGATGACCCTTTGTCTCACGATATTTCACTCACCTTTAGGCTCTTTGACTGCCTCCAATTCGCACATGTGTGACATGACCCAACCCCCCCAGCCCAGACCCATCAGCCCAGACCCATCAGGTCGGGCGACCTGCACCGACAGGTCGTGGACATGGAAGAGAGCATCTGCGTTTGCCTGCAAGGAACCCTTAAAATAAGTAACACTAAAACGATATGGTTGAAGATCCAAAACCTCCCTAGTGAGGCGACAGGATTTGAATCTCGGCGAATAGACATCCACTATAAAGCAGCATGATCCGCCACCAGAGTGAATTCCCACCCAAATAGGTAGTACCTTAAAGACGGATATCCCACTTAATCGCCAAGGCCTCCCGCCCATAGCAGTATACTTAGTCTCCCGGGTCCAGCAATTTCTGGCTCAGGTACATAACGGGTGTTCAGCACCATCGACATACTGGCTCAACATGGCATCCAATCCTGTGGCCGATGCGCTGCTCTGGAGAATAAAAGGAATAGAAAAGTCAGAAGATTTCAATACAGGTGCTGGACGTGAAGGGCCAATTTTAAGTCACTGAATGCTTTACAATACAATACAATACAGTTTATTTTTGTATAGCCCAAAATCACATAGGAAGTGCCTGAATGGGCTTTAACAGGCTCCTGCATCTTGACAGCCCCCAGCCTTGACTCTGAGAAGACAAGGAAAAACTCCCAAAACCTTGTAGGAAAATGGAAGAAACCTTGGGAAAGGCAGTTCAAAGAGAGACCCCTTTCCAGGTAGGTTGGGCAGTGGGTGTCAAAAGAAGGGGTCAATACAATACAATACACAGAACAGAACAAATACTTAATACAGCATAATAATAAAAATTTTAGAAGTACTGGAGCTGAATTTAACAGTAGATGATATCACATAATAAGATTTGGATATTGTTGAGTCGGAGACATCATCCATCAAGCTGCCTCCCCCATTTGGCCATTCCACGGCTGAAACATTGCTCGGACAGCCAATCCGATGAAAGGACCCCACTTTCATATGATTCCTGTGATCCACCATCAGGGATGACTTTACCATAGGCAGGCAAACAACTTGGCAGGTGGGCCGTGGCACCAATTGCCACATTTGAGTACCGAGAACAGAAACAGAATAGGTATGGGTTAGTATTCAATTCTAACTATCATGTTACTTACTTTGAGGAACAGTGGACCAGCTCTACACTCTTAGCAGAATCCTGAGGGTGCATGGGAGTTTGCCCAACCAGTCTTATATGTGTTTTGTGGACTTGGAAAAGGCGCTCAACCGTGGTCCCTCGGGAATCCTGTGGGGGGTGCTCCAGGAGTATGGGGTACCGGACCCCCTGATAAGAGCTGTTCGGTCCCTGTACAACCGGTGTCAGAGCTTGGTCTGTATTGCCGGCAGTAAATCGAGCCCGCTTCCAGTGAGAGTTGGACTCCGCCAGGCTGCCTTTTGTCACCGATTCTGTCTATAACTTTTATGGACAGAATTTCTAAGCGCAGTCAGAGTGTTGAAGTGGTCCAGTTTGGTGGACTCCAGGATTGGGTCACTGCTTTTTGCAGATGATGTTGTCCTGTTTGCTTCATCAGGCCGTAATCTTCAGCTGTCTCTGGATCGGTTCGCAGCTGAGTGCGAAGGCGGCTGATGAGAATCAGCACCTCCAAGTCCGAGACCATGGTCCTCAGCCGGAAAAGGGTGGAGTGCCCTCTCAGGGCTGGGGGAGAGATCCTGCCCCCAAATGGAAGAGTTCAAGTATCTCGGGGGCTTGTTCACGAGTGAGGGAAAATGGACCGCGAGATCGACAGGCGATCAGTGCACCATCCGCAGTGATGCGGCTCTGCATCGGGTCTGTCATGGTGAAAAAGAGCTGAGCCGTAAGGCAAAGCTCTCAATTTACTAGTCGATCTACGCTCCTACCCTCACCTATGGTCATGAGCTATGGGTAGTGACCGAAAGAACGAGATTGCGAATACAAGCGGCTGAAATGAGTTTCCTCCGCAGGGTGTCTGGGCTTTCCCTTAAAGATAGGGTGAGAAGCTCAGTCATCCGGGAAGGGCTCAGAGTAGAGCCGCTATTCCTCCGCATCGAGAGGAGTCAGATGAGGTGGCTCGGGCATCTGATCAGGATGCCTCCTGGACGCCTCCCTGGTGAGGTGTTCCGAGCATGTTCAACCGGGGGGAGGCCCCGGGGAAGACCCAGGACACACTGGAGGGACTATGTCTCCCGGCTGGCCTGGGAACGCCTTGGGATTCTCCCGGAAGAGCTAGAAGAAGTGGGCGGGAGAGGAAGTCTGGGCCTCTGCTTGCTGTTGCCCCTGCAACCCTTCCAGATAAGCTGAAGAGGATGAATGGATAGATGGATGTTACTTATGTTTTAGTGCTAATGACTAACAACAGAGATGCAGTATGTACAGTTAATAATCAGCTCTAGTCAGGATATGCTAAACTGAAGAAGTGAGTCTTCAGCCGATATTTAAAGGCTTTGACCGATGGGGCATTTCTTATAGAAGCAGGAAGACCATACCACAGTTTAGGGGCCCTGTAACTAAAAGCTCGACCTCCCACTGTTATTTTATTAATCCTTGGAATCATAAGCAGGCCGGCATCTTGAGATCTTAATGTGCTCAGTTTTGTAAGTCATGATAAGTTCAGACAAGTAAGCCGGACCTTGGCCATTTAATGCTTCATATGTTAAAAGGAGGATTTTAAAATCTGCCCTAAACTTAACCGGAGCCAGTGTAAGGATTTAAGAACTGGAGTTATGTGTTCATATTTTCTTGTTCTTGTAATAATTTTGCAGCGCATTTTGGATTAACTGGAGGCGGTATAAAGAATAGTTTGAACAGCCAGTGAACACCGCATTGCAGTAGTCAATCTTACTAGAGATAAATGCATGAATTAATTTCTCAGAATCCTGTTTATTTAGAAAGCACCTTAATTTCCTAACATTTTAAGATGGAAGAAACATGTTTTGGACAACTTTGTAATATGTGCTTTAAATGACATGCTAGAATCAAAGATAACTCCTCGAATTGCGGGCTGATTCAGTAAAATTAATTGGGATTCCAACTGAGTTAAATGATGACAAAATATTGCTGTGATCAGCGTCATTCCCTCCAACAATTAACATCTCTCTTTTATCTGTATTTAAAGACAAGTAGTTATCATTCATCCTCTTTTAATTCACTAACACAACTAATTAAAGACAACATCGGAGAAACTTCATTTGATTTAAATGAAAGGTATAACTGGGTGTCATCTGCATACGAGTGAAAATTAACATTATGTTTCCTAATGAGAGATCCCAGTGGAAGCATGTAAAGTGAAAACAGTAAAGGTCCCAGTACTGAGCCTGTGGGCACCATATCTCACTTCTGTGTATAATGATGTAGTACTGTCAGCACATTTCTGTACATATTGGAATCGATTTGATAAATAAGAACTAAACCAAGCGAGCACAGTGCCTGTAAGCTCAAAATCATTTTCTAGCCTGTGCAGTAAAATAGAATGGTCAATGGTGTCAAATGCTGCACTTAAGTCTAACAGCATAATTACAGTGGAGTTTCCTTCATCAGAGGATATCAGAATGTCATTTACAACCCGTGTTAGTGCAGTATCTGTACTATGACCAGTGCGAAAACCAGACTGGAATTTCTCAAATAAATTGTAATGTGTAAGGTGTGACTGAAGGTGACTGGCGACTACTTTTTCTAGTATTTTAGAGAGAAACTGTAAATTTGAAATAAGCCTCTAATTATTTAGTATGTGTGGGTCTAGGTCTGACTTTTAAGTAAAGGTTTAATGACTGACAAAGGTTTAATGACTTTTAGTGCATCAGGTACGGTGCCATGCAGTAATGAACTATTGATAATGTTTAGAATAGGCGCTGCAAGAACATCCATTGCACTTTTTACTAGTTTTGTTGGCACTGGATCTAGGGAACAAGTAGTGGGCTTCATTTTAGTAATTAAAGTTAAGACTTCCTGCTCAGTTACAGGATTAAAATTATTAAAGTGCTGAATGCAATGTGGCAGGGTCTGCTAAGCTAGTTATTTGGTTTGTACTGTGATGCTGAGATCTGGGATCTTATATTTTTAATTTTCTCATTGAAGAAGTTCATAAAGTCTGTACTGGTAATATCTGTTGGTATTTTGCACTGTTGATTTGAATTCCCATTTGTTTAATTTAGCCACTGTTCTAAAAGTACCCGAGGATTTTTATTATTGCTATCTATTAATGTAGAATAGTATTCTGAGCAAGCTTTAAAGAGGGCTTTTTTATATTTATTAACACTCTCTGTCCATGCAATTTGAAAGACATGTAGCTTTGTTGTTCTCCATCTGCGCTCCAGTTTTCTACACTCTAATTTAAGAGCTCGAGTGTTTTCATTAAACCAGGGAGAGTTTCTATGTGCTTTGATCATTTTTGTTTTAAGGGGAGCCACTGTGTCCAGAGCATCTCTCAAGGTCACATTATAATGTGATGTTATATGTGATGTGATGCTTTATCTGATCGATTCATCCCATACTACTTTCAAAGGTGCTCGCTTATGGTCAAATTTGATAAGGCATAGCAATTTCAGAGAAATGCGGTACAAAGCGTCGATAGTAACCTGCAAATCCCAAAAATGCTTGTACTTGCTGCTTATATATTGGACAGGGCCAATTCATGATGGCATCGATTTTATGACATTGTGGTTTAACAACACCCTGCCCCGCCACTAGGTAGCTCTAAATATTTGGCCTCCCTTAATCCAAAGAAACATTTCTTCGATTAATACGAAGCCCTGCTGATGCTAGTGTGGAGAGTACTGCTTGAACCTGCCATACATGATCCTTCTATGTGCCGGAATAGATGACAACATCATCCAAGTAGGCGGCACAATATGAATTGTGAGGCTGTCAGCAATGTGTCCACCAGACGCTGGAAAGTAGCTGGTGCCCCGTGCAAGCCAAAAGGAAGGACTCTGTATTGCCAATGTCCACTGGGTTTACTAAAAGTGTTTTTTTCTTTAGCGGACTCCGTTAAGGGAATTTGCACATACCCTTTTTCATGTCTAGCGTTAGTTAGAATTGAGCGTTTCTAGCCGATCGAGTAAATCAGTGACTCGTGGCATTGGATAATCGATCAAATTTAGAGACCTGATTGAGCTGACAAAAGTCATTACAGAACCTCCATGACCCATCTGGTTTGGAAACCAAGACAATTGGACTAGACCTAGGGCTATAGCTTTCTTCAATAACCCCTAACCCCTAGCATCTGGCCTGATTTCTAACTCTACTTCCACTTTCTTTGCCTCCAGGAGTCTATAGGGTCTCTCCTTGACAATCACTCCAGGGTTTGTAATGATATAGTGCTCAATCAACGCAGTACGCCCAGGTAATTCATCCACAACCTTAGAGACAGACAAGATAGCAGCTTCAAGATCTTGTCGTTGTTTGGGTGTCAAATCGGGTCCGAAATTAAGATGTGCACAAGACATAAACAGTGAACTAGGGCTGTCCTGGAGGGAGTGATCGTGTTCCCTTTCCTTCCGCGGTTTCAGCAAGTTAATATGATTACTCTTGCTCACTCAGTCAACAATTAGGTTGCTTAACTAAATAGTCTACAAGTCCTTTCCTTTCTTTAAGGGCTTTGCCAATGTACTTAATAATTTGAATGGGAGGTTGGGACTAACTACCATAACACAATCTCCTGGGACAAATTCCCTAATGGTGTTGTTTCTATTATAGTAACATGAATGCGATGCTTGTGCTTGTCCATGATC
>NW_024383146.1:0-13760 GCF_016835505.1 Polypterus senegalus | reverse complement strand
AATCCTTACACCGTTACTGCATTTCCCCTACTGCCCCATGTGAAATCCTCGCATTCCTGGACGGTTCCTCCATCTACTTCTTTCCCATTAATGCAGATCCCTAATCCTGGCATAATCCCAATCAACCTACTGGTGACCAGAATCCCTTGACAATTTCCATTTCCCATATTTGGGACTTAAGTGAGCTAAAAGAGGTGGTCAGCTCCTTAGTTGACCCTAAAAAGGAGGGGGGACTGAAATTTATTGAACAATTAGAACAGTTGGACAGCATGTATAAACCAAACGCTGCTGAATGGACACAGGTCCTTCGCGTAAATTGGGTCCAACTTGGGCTTCTGTTAATCATGGCACTGATAATAATGGACAACCGTGGACTTGGCGTGAGACCTTCCATCGAGGAGATGGTCAGAATGGAGATGCAGATTTTCAAACTCAGTGGCGTCTACTGAAAGCAATTTAGATGACAAGTATAAAAAGGGCACTGACTGGGCTTTGATTTCTGCTGCAAAACAGAAAAAGATGAGACTGTGGATGAATGGGGCTTAGAATTCAGATTTGATGGCTACCTATTCGGGCATAGAGCGGCTGAGGACCGACTTCGGCAGCGTGCCTCCTTTCGTCTCCGGCGTCTCAGACATCAATCTAAAGTCCGTATCTCATGTATTGGCTGGGAATCTGCTACTTTGAAGAGGTCAAGCGACATGCTGAACATGCTGAAAGGCAGACCTCACAAAAGCAAGAACAGAATAGCTAAGTTGCTGGCTGCGCAACTAAATTACTACACTGGTGGACGAGGAGGCTTCACCGGTCCACGCTGTGCCCGGGAGGCTCCCGAGGAAGAGGACGCGGCCGGGTCGAGGTGGTTTTACCTCTTTGCAAGACCCTTCTCAACAACAACAGCCCCCACTCCTTACTATTGCTATAATTGTGGTCAGCCAGGCCATTATAAAAGAGACTGTCCAAATCGTCAGATTAAGCCTCTTTTGACTACCCCCGGAGATGAATTTACACCCGGTTTCCGAAAACCAAGGCTGGCCCTAGGAATTTTCAGGGACCTCTAGCCACTCCATGTTTCCCTTCTTGACTGTGGATCCTGAGGATGATCCTCTTTATCTCTGCATGTTAATGGACAAAAGACTATTTTTCTAGTTGACACTGGCGCTACACGCTCTACTTTCTCTGGCTAAGGTCCCTGCCTCGGATGACACAATTACTGTTCTGACAGCCTCTGGACAACCACATTGCCTTAAAGTTTCACTCCCACTCCCTGTCCAAAATTCTCCTTCTGGTCCATCCATACTACACCGCTTCCTCCTTAATTCACTTTGCCCTGTTAACCTCTTTGGGACGTGACCTCATGACTAAACTTTCCTATCGATTACTATGACCCCAAAGGCTTTAACTGTTCCACCCCTATGATTCTTTTCAATCCTCTCACCCAACACCTTCCTTTGCAGCTTGGACTCTTTCCATTTCCCCACACACCATTTTATTAAAAGCCCTTAGTTCATTCCCTTCCTGCTTGTTTCCCCATCTCCAGGTCCCTGACACCCTTCACTGTACTGCCCAATACTTCCCTGCTGAAGTTGATACCCTTGGTTGAATCTTTTCTTTCCTCAGCTCCCACACCGCAAATTATACTTGTTCCCTGTTTATTCCTGTCCTCCACCAAAGCTGCTACATCTGTCCATCTCACCCTTTCCAGCAAATTTACTATTTGGGTGACTCTGTCCCTCATATTTCTCTTGCCAAATCGCATGACACCCAGTGGGTGCAAATTGGACCTTGGGTTCAACACTGTCTTGACGGACAGATTGGCAATATAGTTGCCCTGGTGTCTTCGACACCTCTGACCATTTAATTACAAAGGTTGTTCTCCAAACTGATTTTTTAGTCAATCGTAGTCTCTGCACACCTTCCCCGTCATGTTCTGTTTTTCCCTTACAAGTTACATTTCCTCCATTGCCTTGGCTCGCAGATATCCCATCCTGCCTATGGTCTCAGGATAAAAACGATTTTGGCAGAATAGCCCATTGTGAACCTCTGGTGATCTACCCAAAATCCTCCTTCCGTGCTTTTACTTTTCAAAACCGCCGTTGGACTTGGACTGTTATGCCTCAGGGCTACACTGAGTCTCCTTGTGTGTATGGACAAGCTTGCTCAAAATCTTGAGGGTTTTGGCCAGACCGTGGTTCCACTTAATTCAATATGTTGATGATATCATGCTCTGCAGTGATTCGCAGGAATCATGTGAAACGGACACAAAGAAATTATTCTTTTCTTGGCTGAAAATGGCCATAAAGTGTCCAAAGCTAAATTACAATTGGTACAAACAACTGTTAAATATGTAGGTCATGACATTACTAATGGCACAAGAGCTCTTCCACTAGTCGCATTACAACCATTCAGAATCTTCCTAGACCGGTCACTAAACAACAGGTTATGTCTGTCCTAGGCATTCTTGGATATTGTCGACAATGGATCCTTAACTTTTCGCACGTGCTCAGCCACTGCAAGATCTGGCCAACACTCCCGGCCTTCCCTTATCTGGCCACGCTCCTGACTCCTGATGCTGAGACCGATTTTCTGACCTAAAGACTGCCCTCCTTTCTGCCCCCGCCCTCGGTTTACCTGATTATTCTCGTCCATTCACATTGTTTGTGGACGAAAAGGGGGGATATATGAATGCCGTGTTGACTCAAATACATGGAGACAAACAAAGGCCTGTTGCATATTTTTCGAAAAAATTAGACCCAGTTGCAGCTGCTCTTTCTCCTGTCTAAGAGCAGTTGCTGCTGCCACAGAAGCAGTCTTAGCTAGCACCGATATAGTACTCATGAGTCCACTGACAGTTAAAGTTCCGCATGCAGTTCATTCCATTTTAGTACAAGCAAAAACTTCTCATCTAACCACAGCAAGAGCCATCCATTATCAGAACGTTCTTTGCACTCTCTCAAATGTCACAATTGAAAGGTGTTCTACCTCAATCCGGCTACTCTACTCCCGACTAGTGAGGAGGGAGAACCGCATGATTGTCAGGAAGTGATTGCTCGAGAAGTTAAGCCGCGATTTGATTTGCAGGAAACTCCATTAGAAACAGGTGAAATCATATTTGTAGATGACTGTTCGTTAAGATTAGAAAATGGAGCTCCGTCGACTAGTTATGCTGTGGTCCAAGGGGACCACCTACTGGAAGCTAACCAATTACCTCTAGCCTCAGTGCACAAGCAGCTGAACTAATAGCCCTAACTTGAGCATGTCAGCTGTCAGAAGGAAAAGACATAACTATTTACACAGACTCGCTATGCTTTTGGAGTCTGCCATGATCACGGGCATTATGGAAATTAAGGGTTTTAAGACCAGTACTGGCAAGCCCATTCAACATCAGAAGTTAATTGAATCTCTGTTGGATGCCATAACTAAACCATCTAAATTGGCTATTGTAAAGTGCCAGGCACACACTGGCAAACAGGATCCTGTTAGTAAAGGAAATGAATTGGCTGATTACTTTGCTAAAAGAGCTGCTCATAATAATGTTCCAGTTTCTCTTTTCCAACAGAGTTCGGAGTCGGTTCTAGATAACCAGATGATTTCTTTACAGAGCTCAGCAACGGATCTTGAGAAGAAGAAATGGTCCAAGGAAGGCTCCTTGATTGAAGGTGTTTGGACCCACCGTCAGACTAATAAGCCTTTTCTTCCAAAGC
This sequence comes from Polypterus senegalus, assembly GCF_016835505.1. NCBI lineage: Eukaryota > Metazoa > Chordata > Cladistia > Polypteriformes > Polypteridae > Polypterus > Polypterus senegalus. The sequence continues at coordinate 10,056 of NW_024383146.1, read as the reverse complement.
TTCCTTTCCAGGAATGGCGTAAAAAGCCACACGGACTGGACCATGCGGAAGAGATGCTATGATTCAGGATGTTGAGAAGCATTGGGAAGCAGTAGGGTTTTCTAGTTATGCAGATCAATTCCTGTAAGAGATGCGCTGTGCCAAAGGTTTAATGTGGGAAAGGCACGAGGTAAGTCCCATGCTACCGAATCCAATGGGACCATTTGAGCATCTCCAAATGGATTTCATCAATTAACGCCATCAAAGGATATCGGTACTGTTTAGTAATTGTCGATGTGTTCTCCCGATGGGTAGAAGCATTCCCTTCTAAGCATAATGATGCCAAAACTGTGGCTAAAGCGTTAATAAAGGAAATTATCCCACTGTCAGAAACTGCAGACTGATAATGGGACCATTTTGTGAATTCAGTCATAAATGAACTAACCACATGGCTCCAAATTAATGTTCACCACTACTGTACGTATCACCCACAGAGTGGAGGTATAGTTGAAAGATGCAATGGCACTTTGAAGTCAAAATTAGCAAAAATTTGTGAGCAGACAAATCTTTCCTGGCCTGATGCCCTTCCACTGGCCCTGATGGGGCTACGAGGGCGGACACACTGACAATTGGGGCTATCGCGTTGAGATTCTTACCGGTAGATCCATGCCAGTTGGTATGGTTATAGGGAATGTGAACCTACATACTGTGGACAATGATCTTCTCTCTAGTCTTTCAGGTCTCCAGCCTCTCTGAAGGAGGTCCATGAACAAGTGAAGCAAGCCTGAGATCCACCCCTCCCTCTGAGATTCGCGTATCCCATTAAGAACCTGGATCCTGGTTCGTGACACCCGCAGGAAACACTGGCACCAACCCAGGTGGCGAGGACCGTTCCAAGTTCTTCTGTCAACCCCTCACGCTGTGAAAGTTGAAGGACTACCTGCCTGGATCCACGATCTCATTGTAAAAGATGGCACCATTCCTCTGTCTTTTGATCCTTTTCCTTTTGTTCTATCTATCCCTGTTCGCACCCAGAACCACAAGGATTCCGCTTCTTCAGGGTACTACTCATTCTTTTACCCTGGACTTTTGTTCTGTTGGCCTGTACTGGTTCTCCGTGATTGGACTTCCTCACAAAAATATCGTTTGTGTCCCAGAATGTAGCTCATGGAGCGCGTGTTCGCTAACACCGGAAACCAGGACTGGGGTATAACCCTAGACAAGCTAGCAACATGGTCTAAAGACTCGCTTTTCAATTATAAAAGGACACCCGTATGCTGAAACCTGTAAAGGCAATAATCCTATTTTATGCAATCTTTAGTAGTTACTATTAAGAATGCTTCTTTACATGATTCTGGCATCTACATTCTTGGTGCCTATGTCTCTGGTACAGATCTGTTGGGAAAGTTCAAGATTGAGGTGTACTCCAATTCCCCCACCTCTTCCTCTTTATCTTCTCCTGTTAACGCTTCTTCTTCTTCTTCCAATACTACTTCTCCATTCTCCTCTCTGTCCGGCCTTTCCATAGAATCCACCTTCGAGGTTGAAACTGGATCGGTGATCGGAACCGTGGCTGCAATGGGTCCTGTATTCAGCCTCGTCAGCTCAATCAATCGACTGTTATGTGTGTGCCACTGCTCGTCCCCATCTCGCAACCACCCCTTCCCTTTGTCCCATAACTCCTCCAACTCTCTTCCTTGCTTACTTTCCCTTTTTAATACTCCTTCATTTCGAATTCCTCCTGCTCCCTCTCTTCATCTTTTCCCTCCTTCTCCATTCTTGGTTTCACCTCTATATTTCAGCTCCTGGGGCAATGGTTTCAGATCTATTTTGTCTCTCCCTTGCTGTTGGAGTTGTTCTACTCCAGCCTTCTTTACTCTTGCTGCTTGCTTCCTCTCTTGTCCAGCTGTCTCATTGCTGGTATGTTCCGTTCTGCTCTATCGACTTACACTCCTACGTCAAGAACAAGTTTTCTTCTGGTCCTGAAATGGTTAAAGTTTGACCCTGCCAGATTCACTTTCTACTCAAAGGGTCCGAGTGTGGGATGGAAAATACAGCTTACATCCCTGTGACATGTATGAATTACAAAATGTCTTGACGCACCAACCTTCACCCTTGTGTGAGGTACAGAGTGCTAGGTGAAACAGGTCGGAATCTACCCTTCAGTGTAGCCCATAGTTCCTGTTTGTCTCAGAATCTGCCCTTTAACCAGTTTTTTATTATAGTTCCTGTTTTTAAAGCTCAAATAATTAACTTCTTCTTTTTATTTTGTCAACAGTAAAAATGTATTGCCGCCTCTATTTTGGTATAATAATGTCGTTTGCTCAACTCAGCAAGCTATAAAGAGCAAAGAATTTCCTGTCTGAGAGGACTTCTCTAGTCAAATTTTACAATAAAGAGTGTATATTACTGATTAATTTTATCCATTATGAGACTCCTACTCTGTCCGGAAATAACCTGAATAAAGAAAGAATGCGTCCACAATTACATACATACATACATACATATATATATATACATATATACACATACATATCTTCATATCTACATATCTATATACATATCTACATATACACACACACATATATATATATATATATATATATATATACATACCTATCTACATCATATATATACACACATACATACATACACACACACAAATTATATATATGTGTGTATGTATGTATGTATCATATGTGTGTGTGTGTGTGTGTATATATATACCTGTCTATATACTTGTGTATATGTTTGTATGTCTATATGTGTGTATATAAGTTAGAATCACTGAGTGCAAGGAAAAATAATAAATTATAGTCTATAAGTTATTAAACGATAAAACATTAATGTTTAAGAGTACAAATACATTAAGAGAAATTACATTTTTCTGTGATCGTTCAAATTTGTGTGCCTCTGGTAATGTGCCTTACCTGCATTTTAAAGAAAATTAGTTTTGTGTCCTCTGCACCAGTGTTAAGAGAAGGAGAGCTTTAGTTTGGGATAAAAGGAAAAAAGATGTAAGAAAGGAAAGTTACCTTTTCTTTTATAGTATAGAGAGATGTGTTCGCTGACGTTATGATAGCCTTTTTGAGGGACAGTGCAGCAATTGGGTCTTGTCTTAGACTGGTGGGGCGTCCCGCCATTAATCAGCTGTGATGGCACTGTAGTCTGCACTGGGTAATGCGTGTCTTCATAATTGAGGTAGGGACCTGATGTCGTGCTCGTGCAAAGAGGGTGTAGAATCGCCTTTAATATTATTTTGCAGTGGTGTAGAAAAAGGGGTCCGTCTTTGCGCCTCTGGGCTATGGCGCGGGGAGGGAAATCGAAAAAAAATTAAAAGTGCTCACTTTGACTGGGCAAGCGCAGTCAGGCGTCTCAAGGCGGCACAGCTATGCTTTCCGGCGCGCTGGCTGCTCAACTTTGCGGGGCAGGAGACCCCAGTTTGCAGACACGTTCATGATGTCAAGTCTCAAAGCGCTCTTTGGAGGTCATTCATATATTATATGATATATATATATATATATATATATGTCAAAATACCACCATCCCTACTTGGCCGGAAGTAGTGTGTTAAGTATTGAAAAGGAAACATTTAATAATAGCGGTAACATGATTGACATTTGTCATGAGTGTTGCTTTGTCATATATAATGCCAACACAAATAGAGTCGCCTCGCTTTGCTCTTACTTTTTACGTTCTGTTTAATCATGGCTAGTGGCGGAAAAATTATATAAAATGGAAGGAGGATGGCTTTTGCAAAACAATTATTGATGGTGAATCGATTATTCCTTAAAAGCTTGAATTGGTGATCTGTTTTCTGTATTAACCTCATATTTTTCATGCTTCTTCTCAAACTAATTGGTGCGGTAAAAATAAGATAAAGGGATCTAACGATCAATGTAATCAATTGTACCAGGAAATCATGCATTGACAAAAAGCTCCCCTTTGCTTGTAATAATGCAAAGTGTGATTAAATGCATTATTTTTAATACGTTATGGAGCATACATGAAGCTTCTCAGCTGTTGCTTGTGCTTCAAAAAAGGAAAAGATTTTAAAAATAACGTAACCACGATTATCAATGTGACCTTTGTAAGTGGTGCCTGGAGTTCAGTGTGTAGGTATTTGTTAGCAGTCTAATGAGATTGCTTCGGAAGACGGCGTTAACCGCGGAGCTCAGCTCAAGAGCAAAATGGGGAGTGGGAGGGAGATAGTGGCTGACTCCCCCACCGCTATGTGTCATTACCAGCTTGAGAGTCACCTCTGAGTTGCATAAGCACACCCCTTCACCTGAATTTGCTTGGTTACAAAGTGATCAAAACTCTCGTTTATATCTAAGTCCTCTCATTGAAACTTCTTCCGCGTACCTGTGGGCATGTGAAGCATCAGCGGTAGCCTGTGTATGAACTTAATTTAAAGTTGGGTTTTACACACCTTGCTTTCTTTCCGAGCTGGCAACACTCCTTGAATATGGTAGTATATCCTTGCTCACTTCTATTGTTTCGCTGCCTTCTCAATTATAAAATGCATGTTTTCTTGGCGCTTTTGGAGGTCTGGTTTTTCTACCCCTTAGTTGACGTCCCAGTTCCGTGATTACGTGGGGAGGCGTGATGATGTCCTGCGAAACTCCGCCCCACCGTCATTCAGCTCAACTCCATTACAGTAATGAAATACCTTCAGTTGACCTGAAATGTAGAAATTTGAGGAAATGAAACCTGCCCAACTTTTGTAAGTAATCTGTAAGGAATGAGCCTGCCAAATTTCAGCCTTCTACCTACACGAGTTGGAAATTAGTAAGTTTGGAAAATTCAATATAGCGGCGACAGTGGCGTCATACCACCCGAAAATAAATGCGCTGTCGGTTTTGGTTAACACAAGGAAGCCACCTACCAGAAGGCCATTGAAGATGGGGTCAGCCTTCTACGCCTGCGGGAAGTTGGAAGGTGGTAGCTGAAGAAGTTCAATATGGCGGCCGACAGTGGCGTCCATACCATCATAAAGATGCAGAAATTAGTTGATGCTTTGTTTTCAGTTGTCTGGGTGCTGTAGCGCACTCCTCTCGGACTTCCCAAAATAGACATAAATCTTTTGCAGTACTGAATGCGGCTGCTAGAATCCTAACTAGGAAAGAAAATCATTTTGTTTTCTAGTTTAAATCATCACTACACTGGTTACCTGTCATTCAGAATTGACTTTAAAATGCTGCTTATGGTTTACAAAGCCTTAAATAATCTGCTCCATCTTATATCAGAATATCTGACCTTATATTCAAATCATTAACCTCGATTCTCAAAATGGTCTATTCTGTACAGAATTCAAAGCTAAACTTGAAAAGTGGTGGGGGCGGCCTTCTGCTGTTATGCACATAAAATCTGGAATAGCCTTCAATAATTCATCAGGCTGATACGTTGGGCACTACAAAAACTGCAGAAAACACATTACTTTAACATGGCTTTTCTGATAACTTCTTCTGTTTTAATCCTGATACTCTGTATATGCGAAATTTATTATCATAAATATTCATGGTGGTTCTAAAATCCTACTAACCCCTACTCTCTCTTTACCATTTCATTTCCGGGTTTCCGTGGTGGTGATCCTGCTCCATCACCCACTAAATCAAGCACAAATGATGTTGATGGTTAAAAGCCCAGAAATCTACATGACCATCGCTCATCAAGTCGCTTGGCAAAGACCCTGGGCCAAAGTGGACAGTTTCATTCATGTTAGCTAGATGCCCTGGGGGACTGGAGTTTTTTTTTTTTTTTCTGTCCTCCTGGCCATCAGACCTTACTATTATTCTATGTTAATGGTTTTGTCTTATTCTAATTCTTGCTTTTGTCTTTTTATTTCTCTTTTCTTCATCATGTAAAGCACTTTGAGCCACATTATTTTGTATGAAAATGTGCTATAGAAATAAATGTTGTTGTTGTTCCTTAATAATACCCATCCATTCCCTGCAGGGAGGTGCTGTCTTAGGTTCTTTTAACCAAAAGGCTCATTCCTGTGGTGTGTGCTAAAGCTAAAAGTCCTTCATTACTACAATCACAGGCAATTTGATGCTTTTCTCCTGACATACAGACTAGTAGTTATAATCTTTAAGTTATTTTGCAGTTTCTACATACAATTATTATTTTTGATTAGTTGTATTATTTGTCCTGCTGAGCCTGTGTCTTTGTGTTTTTTTTATATTTTTTGATGCCATGTGCATCTGAGATTTTTCCATAGAATTAATAAAGTTAATCAGGTTTAATCTAACGTATTTTGTGAAGCTGCAATATATCATAATAACCATGTCAAAACTGAATCACAATATTTAGAATTAACATGATAATAAACATTGAACATACGATTATGTTAATGTTCAAAGCATTAGAAAACAGATTTTTTGAATCACTTGGCTTGCTCTGAAATTTACCAGAAGAAGTATAGCAATCAATTTCGGGCTTTTCCTGGAACTACTTCATTAAAATGAAAACTTCTTTGGCAGCAGAATGATAAATCACGATAAAGTCATTATTAAAAATACAGGTACGCACCTGGAAGATTCAGCCTGATTTACGCAGAGGAAAGTCTCGGATGAAAGTTGGTCTCCTGCGTGAATTCCAGTGTGTTTATGTCTGCAACACAGGTTTACCAACATTTCCCTCCTCTTTTGTTATAATGTAAAATTACACTAGCGATTTGCATTCTTGACTGCTAGAATGTTTGACGTATCATTTCATTTACAGTCTCTATTTCACAGTTTGTAAAATCTTGAAGTATTGGTTGTAGCCAGGCATTGCGTTCTTTTGTGACTATGACATGTGAAATTTAGCTAATTCTAAATTGGGACACTTTAAGTTAGTGGCTCTTCAGTCCTTCAGGAAATATTTCTACTTTTGGAGGTTCCTGGCTGAAATTATTTTCTTTTCCTCTCCATAAAGAGGATACAAACATAATGGGAATAACATGGTGACACTTTCAAGGTGAAAACGTTCTGTGCTGTGATTTGCACTTTTGTCAGACACTGAGAAAACAGACACAACTCCAGTGAACCAAAGGGGAATGAGCAGTCATAATTGGTCATCGTTGAATGATTGCACCAGTTGAAAATTCAGTTACCAATTGTATTGTGTCGTATGCTTGATGAACTGTGCTCCCCTTTTGTCTTGTCATTTTATTAGCAAACCTGTCATGTCTCTCAGTGGTGTTACAAATTTCTGTATGAAACTCTGTGGTGTTATGGGTCCACAGCTAGTTGAGCAAGGAGGCTATGTTTTAAATAAATAATCACATACCAGGCGGCCGTGAGGGGGCGATCGGCCATGGCGAGCCGCGGGGCGGTCGTCAATGTGGGCATTTACTACACCGTGTGCACAGGTGAGAACTGCCCACGATAAATGATGCTCCGTGGCTAATGCTACAGCTGATAGCCTCCGTTATAAAAAAAGCGCCGTCCAGTTGAGAATTCGGGGAAAGGAAGCGATCGGAGAGAAAAGTAAAGTAAAGTGGTAAGTAAAATGCGTAAAAGGAAAGTAAAGAAGGAAAGGGAAGGAAAGGAAAGGAAAGTAAAGGAAAGGAGAGGAAAGGGAAAGGAAAGGGAAAGAAGGCGAGGGGGTTATAGGGGCCAGAGGTGTGGAAGCAGGCGGTGCAGAGAGGGTGAGCTGCACGTGCGTGCATGTGAGTAGTCTTGTTCCAGTAGCTCAGGGCAGCTGTGTGGAAGCTGGGTGTTAGTACGACACCAGGTGTTTGGAGATTGAGGTTGCTCACAGTGACCATGCTTGGCGCAGGGAGTGAGCTGGGGTGAAAGCGACGAGCCGCAGAGGCCGCGGGCAGCGGAGTCGGGAGGCTTGGTGGTGGGGTCAATGCGATCCTGGTCGTTGGTGGACATCAAGTCTGAGGGGACTGGGATGATTGTATGCAAGCCAGGGATGGAGGTCAGTCCTCGCAAAAGTGTAAGCAGCTGCAGGGGCGTGGTGCCTGCTGGCAGCCCAAGCAGGATAAGCAGGTGAGGCGGCTAATAGAAGCGATGCACGGATTTGTTATTGTTTTAAAAGATGTAGCCTAAAGAGATTTTACTCTAGTTTTTGGATTTAATTTTCTATTGTTATTTTAATATCACGTTTTATCTTTATGGATTTATTTAATGAAAATTTGAATGGACTGCACTATTTATTTATAGACACTGGCTGTTTTTATTTGGATTTTTTAATAAAAAGCACTTCCTTTTACCTTCCCTTGCCAGATTATTTACTCACTGACTATTTCACTCCGGTTTCATTATGTCGGCGGTGTTGGGTTCAGGTTCCCAAACAGCCAAGGGAGCGTGGTGGGAACCCACATGGTCACAAACTCACGTAAAGAACATAGGTCCCATAATGATGTTTAAAATACAATGCCTTGTCCATGACAGGTAACTATCTATTGTTCGGTCTAGAAACATATCATTAAAACACATAAACTCCTGGGTTTGGGTAGTTGTGTGCACTAGTGCAGACCTCTGTCTACACACTTCTCTTGCCAAGATCCGTAGTGAAATCACTCGCTTTGTAAGTGTCATTAATCTTAAAGTTTATATACTATCTATATGTCTCCTGCTTTTGCAAGTCATTGTTACTTATTTATTGTCATTAGTTTGTACACCTGTCAATACTTGTATGTTTCTTTTGTACATATTTCAATTTACAATAAGAGTACGTCAGTAAAACCTTCAAGAAAGCTCACTCTTGATAACTTTTCCCATGGATGGCTGGTTGTTTAACTCTTTCACCGGCTGATATCGACTTTTTGTCAAGGAGGTTGGCGTGGTAATCAAATGTAGTGCTGACACCAAACAACCGTTCATGTTTAGTTGGACTCTAGATTTGCTAGAGAGAGTTGACTTCATTGGCAATTGAGACTCCTGCGCTCATGAGTAGTAAGGCACAAACAAGAGCAAAAATGGCACTGACATAACGGCGAGAGATCAAAGCAAGTGAGTAAAGCAAAATACTCTGGGGATGAAGTTTTGACTATTATCCTAACTCCCCATATTTGCCAAACCATTTTGATACAATGATAGTAAATGAATGGGGTTCCACTTCAGCTGACTGGTCCCAAATAATGAGGTGCACACACCTTAAATGTTCAGGGGCTGCCACAAAAATGATAAGGGTGCCAGATTAAAAGCCTTGACGGACCACTGTTGCTGCGCCCAACGCTAAATAGCCCCAGCAAACCTTCCCCATTCTTGGAAACGGGAGCCCACAAGCAGCAAAGTTTTTTTTTTCTTTTGGGAAAAAATTTCTTTGAAACATGTTTTGGAAAAAAAATTAGCTCTCAAAAAGGAAGCTTCCGACCCCGTTACAAAAACCATGGGTGGGGAAAATATGTTTTCACCTACAGCTTGGCCATGTTGTATGTGGTGTAAGAGATGGGAAACCATAATATTGGGACCCTCCGACCCCCCTATAACGAAATTAAAAAAAGGGTATGAATGATTGTGGGAAAAGTTTTCCGATGTGAGCTCTTTTTAATTTCCAGATGGAGGATCTTCCAATCTCAAGTCAATCTCCGGAAAGGAGGGGCCAAATGGGGGAAATAAATGCGCAGTGGGGTTTTGTCAATATTCCGCCCAGAGGGAAGAGATGAAAAGGTATATGACAGCCCCAACCTCTGAGCGAGGGGTTACAATCATGCCCGCCCTTCCTTTGGGGACATATGTTTAAGGGTTTTCATTCATTAAGGGTGTTGTCAAAAAACAGGAGGAATTGGAAAAATGAAAACGGTTTTAAAAAAAAATACTACTAAAATGAATAGAAAAAGGTCGATTTGAATTGGGTTATCAGGAAGGAAAACCCTCTTAGAATCTTGGTTTTTTTTTTTTTTGGGTTTTAAAAAGAATTTAAAACATTAATCTATTCTCCCTTCCCTTCCCCCCACACCACTGCTACCCTCATAGCCTGGTCACTTCTCGCTCATTATTGCAATTCCCTTTTTTTCTTTCCAAATTCTTTTAAAAATTAACTGGGGAATTCAGCTGCCCCATCATTACTAGAACCTCCTCTAATTCACCAAATCACCCCTTTTGCAGGCTTCATTGGGCCCCTTGCCCCCCTTTT
>NW_024383145.1:0-12427 GCF_016835505.1 Polypterus senegalus | reverse complement strand
TTTTGAGAGAGGGTCCTATTTTGACGGAAGGAACAGTGGGTTTTCGCCAGTGGACTCTGCACTAGCAGGGTCCGGGAGTGGACAGGGGATTTTGGGGCCCTACCAGTCTACATGTGTTTTGTGGATTTGGGGAAAGGCGTAAAACCTTTCCTCGGGGAATGCTTTTGGGGATACTCCGGGGGTAGGGGGACGGACCCCTGAGGGCTTTTGGTCCCTGTACAACCGTGTCGAGCTGGTCCACATTGCCGGCAGTAAGTCAACCCGTTCCAGTGAGAGTTGGACTCTGCCAGGGCTGCCCTTTGTCACCGATTCTGTTCCTAACTTTATGCAAAAATGAGTTAGCTCAAATAATTGTTCAGGTGATTATATAATAATTGTAACAGGCTTAAATATTAAACATTGCATATGTCCTGCAAAATCAATATATCACTGTACCAAAAATTTAGTTACATACACCTGTTGGCTGCTTTCTAAATTCATTCTCTCTTTTTTCTTCTTTATTCTGGAGGAGTCATCTCAGACATTGGACCATAATATGCAAAATAAAATATTAACTTTGGCTTTAAAATCAAATACAAAACTGTGTCTACTGCCTATCTAACAGCATAGTCTTGTTGAAATCCCACTATGTAAGCACATATGTAACGATATGAAACTGAAGTCCTGAAATGTTAAAACCCACCCAGCTGAGCTTGGTACCACCAAACTGAAACGTACCCCAAATCAGTCAGTTTCTTTTCAGCAAGCAGAAACATGTAGACATACTGTCACAAATGACCACATTTTATGGAGCTTTGCTTGGTTGCAGGTGCTTGAGTTGACTGGCATAAAGGCTGTGAAGTGTGAACAGTTCCGATGGTACCAAGCAAACAAGAAATCGGTGTGTGACATTACAGCTGCCTCTTGCACAGTAACTATACAAACTACTACTGCCAGCACACAAATATTTTTTACTTTATTTACTTTTGTTTAAGTTCTCCCGCGGATAAGTTGCCTTTCGTTTTTACCACATACATTTCCGCATTTTATAATGTCGATTGTATAAGTAGAATGTGAAAACTCACGCTATTGGTCCAAGAGATTATGATATGCTAACACAAACCTGAGAAAGTAGCCACGAGCATATTGCCTTTTTATGTATGTGCCCATGTAGACTTACACGGTAACACCAAACTATTCCAAAGCAATGTTGCACTGTTTTGTGTTTTTTGCATCTTGCACCTCATGCACTTTTCCGTAGAGCATCCCTTATCTAAGATTGAGCATTTGATCAGAAGGTAATATGAATCTGGTTTTAAATTAAAAGTTGTTGAAGTGGCAAAAGAAATTGGTAACTGCGCTGCTGCAATAAAATTCAATGTGTCTGAGAAACTGGTGCGAGATTAGAGGAAGCAAGAAGATGTTAAAAAAAATTAACTTCAACTTTTCAATGGCCACGTATAAGTCAGGGTCTGATTTTATGATCGACTTATATATGATTATATATATAGTATACATTTTTTGTAGATTAAGTACAAATAATTATCATAGATCATACACGATTTATATGGGATAGTAAATAGTAACCTAAAAGGTATTTTGCCTATTGCTGCCTAGTACATGCGCACTTAGAATTGATAAATTAGGTCCTAATGAGAGAAAATGTACTTCGACCAATGAAAGGTCTTGAATTATTACAAGGAATAACCTCCCCTTTTTAAATATCCCTGCTCTACACAGCAATGTGCTAAGCTCCCATCTTTATTCCTTCTACAACCATGAATGTGTGATCAAATGTGGCTTCAAGATGATATCACCTGGGCCGGTTCTAGACAGGCATATTTAAGGGGGCAGACAGAAATGTGAAGGGGGCACATGGTGGTGACGGAGTTGGGAAAGGGGTGGGTGGTGGAGGTGTGCTCTGTATAACTCTTTTGTCATGTAATTGGATTGCACTTTGTCAGGCCTCTACCCTAAGACCTGTCCAACTTAGGTGTCCCACCTAAAGGCTAAGTTTCTGCTGGTGTAGCCTTAGGGTCATGGCCCAAACCCTGACTACGAAAATGGCAACCCCTGGGAGAAAACTAAAAAAATAAAACAAAAAAAAATAAAATAAAATTTTCCCTCATCAGATTATAAAAACAAAAAACATGACATTTACCTTAATTGGATGGCCTATATCAAATATATTAAAACCCCAACAAAACACAACTCACTTTCCAATTTTAAAAAACTAAAAGGGTAGGAAAAAAAAAAAAATCTTCCAAGTTTTAAAAATAAAACTGAAAAATAGAATAAAAATAAATAAATAAAAAAAAAAAAATATCCACCCAGATTTTTTAAAAACAATATAAATTTTTATCTTAATTGGTTAATTCTCAAAAAAATTTTGCAAAATAAAGAAAAGGAAATAAGACCTCTCAATATAGCCAATATTTCAAAACAAAAAAGGGTTGGTAGAAATTTTAAAAAAACAACTCACCATGTTTTTTCCTACAATTTCAAAACAATTTTTTAGAAAAAAACAGATTTAGAAAGAATTTTTCTTTTCTTCTTTTTTCTTTTTTCTTTGTTTTAGTTTTTTTTGGTAAAAAACCCGAACTCTCTTTTTGAAACTAACGCCTTCCTTTTTCCCCAAAACCTCTACCCAAGTCTCCTTTTTCCCCTTTAAAACTCTTCAAATTCATCATATCCAAGTTATTTGTTATGGATTCCAGGGCCAATCAAAATTTTTTTTTTTATGTAAATGGCAGGGGGGGGACCGGAAAAGGGGAAAAGGGAACCTCACACGATGCTGAAAACACACCAATTCCCGGGGCTGGTAAATTTATAAAACTCGGGAAAGGCTTCCTTGTACCCCTCGGAGTTTACACACAGGGGACAGGTCTTTTTTTGAACATTTTTGAGCAGCATCTGTTTTACAAAACATTTTCAGACTTACAAATTCACAGGCCCACCCTTCACACCAGAGGGTGCAACAGGGTGGGATCAAAAATATTAATTTGGGTGCAAACTAGATTGGCCTCATCGGGTAATATTCTTGTGTGAAAATCATTTCCATTTCAAACCCTCGGATGTTAAGGGATTTTTTGAGACTGATGAAAGGGTAGGGTCACCGGGCTGTTGGGCCCCCGTTGGGGCACAACATTTTGGGCCCAGGTGTTTTGCTCATTGTTCCCCTTCTTTGTTGGATGTACTCATCCCAGCGGAATGACCTTTTAAAAGTCATCCCCCGGATGTTTTTAAGGCCCCGTGCTGCACAAAACCCTAGAAGCACTGAAAGATCAATTTGACTGAGACTGAGAAAGCAGCGGGTTCAAGACACAACACCCGCACAAATTTTCCCAATCTCAAAAGTGATCCCTCAATTTCATAGCGGGGCCTGATCCCTCAGTACACAGGTCAACTGCAGCATCATCATTCTCTGTCATCTCAGATGGATACAAAGGGTTGTTCTTGATTTCCAAAAGTCACCTTGCCCCCTAAATTGGTTTCCATCTGATCTCAAGCACCTTTTTAGAAAAAGGTGCATCATTTTTTAAGGGACAATAGGGGTGGTGAAAAAGTTGTAAGTGAACTATGGGGCTAAAAATCTTTTTGCACACTCCCCTTCTTTGCATGCACAACCCAAAAGTGCAGTTGGTGGTTTAGCAGTGATATATGGGACATATCTGTCAAGCCTTTTTTGGGGGGTTTTCACCCCCCCCCTCATCCAAAGCCCCATCAACCTGGCTCAGTATACGTAGCACTGTACCCGCATCAAAAAGGTGTAACAGGATCTCAGGGTGATTCTTGCATCAAGTTGTTCAAGTCCAACCCAAAAGATCTCCTGGCAGGGAAATTTCTGACAAACGTTTTAAAAGAAATTTTCCCATTCCCCTACCCCTCCCCCAATTTTTTTGAGGAAAAACCCCTGCAGAATCAGCACTTTATTTTTTCCTGACTTTCCAAGCACCATGTCAGCCGTGTTTGGGTAATTTTATTTTGGATATCCTTAGATGTGTATTTTGATTTTTTTGGGGTACCCCTTGTAATTTTCCTTCTCATCCTTCTCTAAAGGGATATTCCATCAGTTTTAGAAAATCAAACAATTCATCATCATTACCCTTTTAATGTCTGGTTTCTGCCGGGCCCCCGGACCCCAACTCATTTACAAGAAACCTTATAGCCTACTGATACTTTGACATATTGGTTTTTTTGTTGTGTTTTCCAAACATTGAATAATGTCCCCCTGTGGGCCCCCTGCTTTTATGCTTATAGATGGGTTGAAGCATCATGGTTTGGGTGGGCAAAACCCTCTGGCCTTTTCTCGACAAGTGCTGCTTTTCCCGTTTTAAAAAACCCGTTAAAAGGGAAAACCATCCCTCTATTAAAAGTGCTGCCATATTTCCACATGGGAAACAGAAAGGACACAACAAGTCCCAGCCATGGTTACGGGCCAGGAGGGTTTAAAGATCTTAAGTTGCCACCCAAAAACACGTTTGGGGTAATACATATTTTGGGGTGGGTTTTTTCCATTTAAATCACTGGGTATGAACCCGGGTTGCTTTGGGGGCAATTGTTGCAGAGGTGGAGAACCCCCGGGGATGCCCAGGGTAGACATGAGCGTGTCTCTGTTCCCCCGCAGCATCTTTCTGCTATTTAAGGAGGAGCAGCGCCAACCTTTTAAAAACTTGGAAAAAGGATGCATCTCACAGCCTTTTTGAGCTGCTGGAAGCTGGGTGGAAAGGAAAAATTTTACTAAATGCTGTGATCCCTCGTATTAAACGAGCTGGTCAGAGTTGGAAGGGGGGTTTGTGTTGGGTCTGGGGACGACACAGGTCCTCCAGGCGGCTATCACACTGGTGGTCCAGGGAAAAAAAAAAACACTTTCACAGTGAAACGGGGAACAATGGACTAGTCCCCATTCTGTACAAATAAAGATATTTTTTTAGTTTTGTTAATTATATCCGTCCTTTTTGCTATGATGTTTTAAAAAAGGTTTCTGTTCCTCAAAGCCTCCCCCTTTGCAAACTATTTTGCTCTTCCTCTAGAAACCTGAAAGGGGGGCATTGCATCTAACAGTGATTGGGGTTTAGCTCGGGGGGGGGGATCCACATACTGGTGAGCTCAGAGCAAAAGGGAAAAGCGAACGAGGTAAAAACCCAAACATTTATTTTTCCCTTTTCCCGTGGATTTTTTGTACTGTGAAATTTTTGCCATATTCATTTTTGGGGAACATTTTTTTTTTCTCAACTTTAAAGTTTGATTTAAGGGCAGGAGTTTTTTTAAGGGGGGTTCCCCCCCTTTCCCCGCTCACCGCCCGGGGTTCTTTTTGGACAACCGTATGGGAAGTCAATAACAAAAAACCTGGGTTTTAGATTGGGGGGCCATTTTCCCCAAACATGCCCTTGTTACTGTCACCCGTGAGTTTGAAGCCCCACGTAGGGGTCCTCAGAAGGTTTCCCTCTAGCAACCCTTCTTTACCCAATGGTCCATCCCCCCAGGAAACTTTAAAAACCCGAATATGTAATCCAAAGGGAATCTATATTTGTAGACAAAAACACCCCCCCTAAAATAGTTCTTGAATGTCAAACCTAGGGCTAACAAAGTTTGAAAAAAAAAAAGCCATGTTTGAAAAAATTTTTCTCACTACTTTGAAGCACAATAAAAATTTTAAATTTTAATGATAATACAGCCCCGATTTATTACAGGTATTTCAGAATATGTTTGTGAAACAAGTTGATCTGGGGCTTATTTAAGGGAAAGGCTTGATAATGACCTGCAAAAAAATAAGAAATCCCAGTTTTCTCTGGGGAACATTATTAATTTGATTCTTCCCCCCTTTTTAAATTTTTCCCAAATTTTTTTTCAGAGAAAAAGATACTTAAAATAGGTTGCCCTTTTAGCACTAATTGAGGGAACCCGGGGATTCATCTAGTCAATGGCAGATTTGTTCAAAAAACCAAGATTTAATAAAAAATAAATAAAAAAAATCTAAAGCATAGGGACATGGTCTTTTAACCTGAAGTTCTAATACTTGGTTATACTTGCTTTATAATACTGTGAGGAATCAGAAAAAATTAACTTATAGTAGCTTGGTTCGACATGAAGGAAACCCAACCATAATTCTTCCTTCTTTGCTCATCTTTTAAGAACAAGTTATTTAATTACCTCAGTTTAAAGAAAAAATCTGATTGCTGAGCAATCATATTATGATATCACTGCAAGAAATGTACTGAGGACTAAGATGTTTTTGTCTTTTGCCTTAAAAGACAATCATGTATTCAATTCTTTTAAATATAAAAATTTTAAATATAAAATGTGTTTGGCTTTGGAACTTGGGAGTTTTTAATATTAATAATGTATTACGCTTTATATTCTTTATATTTACAGCATTTTCCTACTGCGAAAACCCAATGCCCCTGCTAAATTGGTTCTGGTGGCTACCCTACAGTAAAAAAAATTATTACTGTGCCTCAACATAACCTTTAATCAAAATATTTCTTTACATGCAGATTTTCTTAAAAAATTTCTGCCCAGCTGCCCTATTATCTTTCCCTTTGAATCTAGACATCTATAATCAGAAGCGATTGGGAACAGAGCCTTTCAGAGAAATTTTTTTATACTGGAGTGAAAGTTAGCTCTCCAATTTAAAAATAACAAAAAAAAATTTATCTTTCTTACATTTGTGTTCAAAATATACACTGGACAAGAACCAAAAATTAACTTTGCCATCAAACAGGGCATCATGTATAAAAAAGGGTTTTTATGCAAAAAATATTGTGTATGCCCACTTCCACATTGAGATGCCTAAACAATAAACTTGGCGAATGCCATGCACATTTTCACGGTAGCCTCAGACCATCATATCACGTTTCTGCTTGGTTTTGTAAAAGGTGGCACCTAGTGTCAAAGCAGTGCTACTTTTTTTTGTGGGTTTTCCCCTTCTTTTTGCCACATCCATGACATGGGCTTTTTTAAATACACCAAAATTAATTGCATATTATTAAATTTAAGGCATTTGATTATAATCATTGTGTAACAATATAATGGTGCACGTAACGCCAAACTATTCCAACTACCATGGCTCCTTTAGCATTGTTAGTTGACATCACAAATGTAATAATTAGAAGAGAGTGTGTATTTAGAGATCATACTGATTTTCGACTTTGAGGAATTGTGCTCTACCATTTCTTTGCAAGTCCTGTCCACCCTTGGGTTTTTAGCCACAGAGGTTTTTCAATGTGTACTGGCTGACTGATCGGGTATTTCTCAGTCATCACTGGGTTCACCATGTCAGCTGTATGGGATGGTTTATCCATTGTCATCTAGATATGTAAGATTTCCTTACCCTGTGGTTGAACAGGCAAATATCAATTCAGAGCAATTCCCATTTTTCCAATGTAATTGGAGCAGTTGACTACACATATTGTTAAAACCTTTCCCAGAGAATGAATTTGCTTATGTAAATTGAAAGCATTTCTTTCTTATTAATGTGTTTCTCTATGTCCACAGAAAGTGTGTCATTTTTGCAAAGTTTGTAGCATGTAATAATTTGCACACAATTGTGGCTTGTCATACCTTTCAGAGATGCTATATGATGAACCCGACCCTGAACCACCATTTGATCAGCCAAATCAACAGCATTACAACTTTGTTTGAATGTAATTTGCAGAATGTAAACAAGTACTCAGATACAGATCAGTTCATTTAGCATCTCTTATAACATCTTCTGTTGCATTTTGTGACTCCAAAACAGTGTCCACCGAACCAACAGATGGTGCCAGTGGTATCCGAGACAGGGTGTGTCAGCCAGCTCCCAAAGATGTGCACAGCTGCACCATCATGCCTGTATTCGTCCCTGGCAGGAGGCCAGTTTTTGTAATATTGCCTGGGAAAAGAATGAACATATTTAATCCCGATCTGTTGCTTGCTTGTTTGTCTTATTATCACCCAAATTATTTATACAAGTATAGATGATGGTTACCTTTACTCTGGTGATGTCAGAAGCCACCTCACCTCCTGGTAGAACGCCAGTTAAAAGTGTATAGCAACTCACTGCTCAAAGGGTGTGAACCCGGGAATTTTTTGCTACCTCCTGCGTGTTGACAATAAGAAAATGGGCTAAACTGCCTTTCATGGCAAATTTGATGTCCAACCACTTTTTTTTTCCGGGCACTGTGGACTTCTTAACTTGAACATTTGATTTCTCCAGCATCCGCCACTCAATCAGTTTCCTTTGTTGCTTATACCACTGCTTAAGCCACCAAATAGATGTTTTTGCTTGCCTCCACTTCACTGAGCAGGACCTTCATTTCTTTTTTTTTTCTATGTTCTGTGAATTATCTTTTAACAAAACACTGGACTGAAGGCTAGATTTGCATATTCAAATAGGCATACTTTTGGGAGGAGATAAGGTGGCGCTTTAGGTGCGTACATTCACATTGATTGATTTATAAAGTGAAAGTGTGTAGAACTTTGCTCACAACCCCACTTTTATGCATCTGATTTTTTTTGTGTGAATTCTATCGGGCATTATACATGAGGCCCCAGGTCACCAGTTTTGGGAATTTATTGGAATACATTTGGTTATTTATTGGGCAGTCTTAGAGCATTTGAGATTAACATGTGATGACATATTGCTTCTTAATTAAAAAACTACTGTGATAACTACAACATGCTGCCAGCACAATCTTATAACTGAAAGAATCCTAACATTTTCACGATGAGACAATGAATAAAAATATCCCTGTTAAAACTGGAAAAAAAAATATTCATTTTTCTGGCAATTTTATAAAAGTTATTTCAGATCTGCCATTCATTAATTGTTCCCTTTAAATTTTTATGCATGTTGAAGCTCTGCTGACCTTATGGATGCCTCAGACTACTTTCAACCTTCATTTCTGAAATAGCCCTCATCCGTGACCTTGAGTTCATAGAACAGGCTGTTTTTCATGTCCTTTTTTGTGCCTCCGTCTTTTTTGTTTTTTTGCTATCTCCTGCAATGGAGTATTCTATTCAAATCAAGTTTGTTATCATGCATGAAATTCTTAGGTTAATTAGAGAAAACGATCATATCAGTGGTAAACATGACAACTTGTATGATAAAACTTAGAAAATAAACAGAAACCTACATTATAAGAATAAGTACAGCCTTAAAACTATAACCACTAACAAGTAAGTTTGGAATCTTTTTCTTTTAAAGAGCTGCTGTAGCATACATTGGGGTGAGAGGAAAATGCAGGAAATAGCAAAATAGGAGAAGAGATGGCAAACTTGGACTTCTTTCAATAAGGGTACAATTTCTATGAAATACAATATTAATTTTACTTTGCATATGCATTTTTATTATATATGCAAATTAAAATACGGTCAATACTCCTCTTTTCAAAGTGATAAATTCTATAATTTGTTTCAAATTTGGACTGCTGCCTGCAATTGCAAACTGTTTGGAAAAGGTTATTTACTGTATATATACAATATAATCATAACTTCAGAAGTATACCTGATGCTTTAACATTATTTTTCACAGCCTCTTCTAGTCAAAGTACTATAAGCAATTAAGAGAACAAACAAAGCTGATGACATCAATCCATCATGTTTATTTTTAACAGAATACCATCCCAAGGCTTACAAGATTACAATAACTAATTAAGTTTAAACAGAAGGTTAAAATTTAATTAAAAAAACACACATATAACAGATACAAAAAAATCAGTAGAAAAAGATCTAGGAATTTTTGATAGATTTACTACAGCAATTGTTAAAACGAACTATACAATGCTAGAAGCAATAATATAAACAAATAGAGAAGTCAATGAGCAAACATTAAGGAGCTAAAACAATTAAGAAAAGCTACAGAAAAAAAGAAAGTATAAATTAATGGAACAAAGTCAACTAAATTTTCACAAAGTATTCAAGGGCTAAGTTTTACTAGATTGAGCAAATTACCTAATTAACATCAGGGCAGAAAAAAAAATCAAGAGTAAAATTTTAAAGATTCATGAACCTCATGTTGATATTAGTAAAATATTCTGTAAATAAAGAATAGTGATGAGTGCCACCGTTATCAGAGTGGTGGAACCCTCCATGTGATCAATCTTAAAAGAATAGTTTGTTTTATAAATTGGTTCATTTACATAACATAGTCAACAAAGCATCTCCCCTAGCCCATGGGGTTTTCCCAAAGTGTGTGCCAGGGTTGCCTGGGGACCCAGCGCTTCCTCACAGCGGCACCGCAAAATATTACAAAATTTTCATCATTTTATTTCATTTTCAATTCAATGCGATAGGAAGCGACATCAGGTGGACCTGGTGCATTCCAGTAACTCACTGTAGTAATAACTGTTTGCGGAAGCCTCTACAAATGGTTACTAGATGGCGCTCTAAAATAATTATGTTTCTCGATTGTTTTAGTAGTTTGTTGAACTTTCTCGGTACTTTGTGTTTGTATATAAATGGCTGTCGGTTTGCGATCTTAATTTTGAATTAGTTTTGGAGTTTGTATCAGCTGTATATTGTTGTGATTAAGTCAAGTGAAGTTTTTGAAGTTTTCTTCTCATATGTATTTTAAAAATGGATCTTTTTTTTTTTCTAAACAGTAATAAGCTTGTAGAGTGAAAATAGAGGGGACACCATCAACCAGTGGGAACGCAGCCGAGGTGAAGAAGCCAGATATCGAAAATATGATGACAGTTATTTGGACATTTTTTACTTTTGACAGAAGTCAAGGGTGAGAGAGGTCGGGGTGTGTACCGTGTATGAAAGGTTCTGTATTACAATGGACCCGGTGAACCCTGCCATATGCTCTCTATGGCAAGACTTATTACCCCTTAACAGAAAGGCTCTTTTATCAGTTACGTTTTTACTAAATAGTCAAGGAACATTTTAATTATACCAATCAGAGAACATAAAATGGTATGATCTTCAAACATCTCATGCTATACTTTATCTAATAAATAGCTTAACCCGTTAAAGTCTTGGATAAATATCTGGTTCATAGAATAAGACTCTTATATCTAAATTAATATTAGAGAAAAAAATAAAAAATGTAAATATTTATGATCTCTTCTCTAAATGAATGTGCTTTTACAAATATAACAGAATGTCCTAGTTATACAGGCTCACACAGTTAAGCACTATATAAATTCATACAGGAAGTTTTATTTCCCTTACATTGACTGTAATCATGAACTTTGAAAGTCTGACAAACATCTCTATTCATTTTACCTGTCTATACCTGTTATACATGTCCTCTAAAAAAAATTTTTTATATAGAATTTTACTGTATATATGTATTTTGGGACACACACCAATACAGCAATCAGCCAGAACATTAAAACCGCTGGCCAATTTGTGAAGGCATGGACTCCCTGAAGGTGATACCAGGAAGCAGATCCTTTAAGTCCTGTAAATTGTGATGTGGGACTTGCACACATCAGACTTGTTTTCAAAACACATCTCACATATGCTCGATCTGATTTAAATCGGGAGAACTTGGAGGCAAAATCAACACCTTCAACTCTTTATCATGGTCCTCAAACTATTCCTCAACAACCTTTGCAGTGTCAGTGTGTTGAAATAGGCCACAGTCATTAGAAAATACATTTGCCATTAAAGGGTGTATGTGGTCTGCAACAATCTTGGTAGGTAGTGCATGTTCAATAACATCCACATGAATGCCAGGATCCAAGGTTTCCCAGCAGAACATTCCCAGGGAATTATGCTGCCACCACTTCTACCCATAAATCATGCACCATCTTTTCCCTGTATAAACAACACAATGGACCAGGTTGTTCACGATCTAAAAGAAAACATGATTCATTAGACCACCTCCTTCTTCCTTGGTCCAGTTCCCGATGCTCATATGCCCATTGTAGGTACTTTTGGTAGTGGGCGGTGGTCAGCATGGAAACTCTGGACAATTTGCGGTCCCAAACACAGCAAGCTGCTATGCACGTGTGCTCTGACACCTTTCTCCCATTGCCAGCTAATGTTTTTAGGAATGTGTACTACAATAGCTCTTTTTTTGGATCAGACCAGAAGGGCGAGCTTTTGCTCCCCATGCACATCAGTGAACCTTGTCACCCCATGGCGTTGTCGATTCACCGGGTGTCCTTTGTTGGACTACTTTTGGTCAGAACTAACCACTGCATACCAGAAACAAGCAGTTATGGAGATGCTTTGACCCAGTCATCGAGTTATTACAATTTTTGGCACTTCTCAAAGTCTTTTGTTGCCCATTTTTCTTGCTTCAATGCATCACCTTCAAGAACTGGCTGTTCACTTGTTGCCTTATATTTCATTTGACAGGTACTATTGTAAAGAGATGATCAATGTTTCCTTCATCTGTAGTGGTTTTAATTTGTGGTTTATCACATATATATACTGTTTAGTCTACCCTTAAGCAACCTCAACAAAATAATGAATTAAACAAATGGAGATGACTCAACTCCATAGATTCAAC
>NW_024383144.1:0-10965 GCF_016835505.1 Polypterus senegalus | reverse complement strand
GAGACACATACAAAATAAGTCCACTTGTCCGGTCACTGGATACGTCATTCCACAACCCTATAGCAAGACAGAAGCACCAGACTTGACCTTATCTTGCATAGATATCAGGAACTACACCCCTTTCCAGTGACCTCATGACCCCATGCTGTCCCAGTCCCATTCTGTTGACATTACCATCTTAACTCTCATGGCATATGATAGATTCATAGCAATAAATGTTCCACTGATATACAATACCATCAAAAACAGTCAAATTAATTATCCTTGCCTGGATATATTGTATCCAGTTTCTGCTGTGAATGTTTGATATCCCTATCTAGTAATTATGTGGTAATACAATTAACACACTGAACTGTAATAATTGGGAAACTGTAAAGTTGTCCTGTAAAGACACCAGTTCTAATAACATTTATGGATTTATGGGTTTTGGTATTTTTTTTATTACCTGTTCTCACACACATGCGATTAGGAGGCAGCTAAAGGGCTCAAGTAACGGTAATACTATGCCAGACCAGGGGTGGCAGATTGTGCTGACTATCTCTTGCAGACCATTCTTGGGAAATCCCATCGGGTTCTGTCACTTCCAGCTCCGCACTGATGATGTCACTCCGGTCCCAAGGCAGTCACTCTGGCTCGGCCTGATGACCTAATTTCTTTTCCAACCTTTAAACTTACCTCCACTCTGATCAGTTCTGTTTTGGACTCTTGACTTGTAAACAACTCAACCTTTTTGCAGCCAGGATCATATTATACGGTGGCTGCCCCAAACCTTGGAGTTAATTTTGTTACACTGTTTCTTATTCCTTATATTCATATATAAAAATCCTTGTTTTGTGCTGGAATAGGTCCCTATCTTACAAATCTAAAGCTTTTCAAATGTGCCTTTCGCATTTGGTTACATTCACCTTCTTATTATCCTCTACAGTATTTAAATTAATAAAGGGCTGCACGTGTTTAAAGAAACATTGACTTGGTCAGCACCATTGCTTGCTTTACAGTCTATCATAATTCCCCTCTTCTAAACATTTTTAATATATGGAATGATTTTACCTGAAATATGCTGGCAGAATTCTTTGCATTATTTCAGTTAAAAACAAAACCCACCGGATCAATAAATTATGTTTGACTGAAACAATGGGTTATTCATTATGTTTTCAAAATACAGACAATATAAGAAACTCCTCCTGCAGTAAACTTATCTGTGTTTTTACATGCACATTGAGATCTTAAATGTATTTATATTTAAAATGACTACTGATACCTATGAATACTTAGGAAACACAGTTGTAATTATTTTCTTTATTATTTTAAAGTATGATGAATCCATACTGTTGTTTTCATTGAAGACACGGTGTGTGTGTGTGTTGTTTTTGTTTCTGGATTCAAGCTTAGAGCAACATTAAACAACAGTATCATAAACAGAACTAGATGTAAGTTAAGCTTTTAAAGAGCTGCAGTAATTATGTATACTGTATGTTAAATTGCATTTGGTAATAGATTGCCTTCTTTAAAAAAACAATGGAATACATTAGTGGAATATAACCTATGTAAACACTGTAAGGCATAATGTAAGATACTACCATGCAGAGATTTAGCAACCTTTAGTTAGACAACCTCACAAGAAAAAGTTCTAAGATATGACAAGAAGATGGTCTTCCATATACAGTAATGCATTAGCCTTGACTATTTATGGTGTGTCATTACTGATATATGATAAAATATATTATATTTTATATATCTCATCCCTGAAAAGAAGGTAAATGGATTCATATTTTATTACTACCAACTACATTTGATGGCTGACATACAAAAATATATCATCGCTGTGCTTTAGGGAAACATCAATTGCAATTGTGACTGAAATGTATCAGTAAAATAGAGAACTCCTGAGTGTGTTATTAATGTTTTCAGTATGATACAGGATAAATGGTTATTTCTTACTGCTACCATGTAAGTTATTCTCAGCACGTTTTTATGTTTCATATTGACAAGTCCTTGATATCCAGACTGAACAATATCATCTGATAAACAAGAAGAGCCTATTCTGTCCATGCAAACATGTCAGGTCAACTAATTGTAACACTGTCCTATTATTTATCAAGATATTTTTCTAGATGTACTTTCAATGAAATGTAAGTAGTAATACATACAGGAGATAGCCTGTAACATACAGTCAAAAGTAATATGGTAATTCTTGCTTATTGTTTTTATATCAATTCATCTTTACTGTATGTTTGATACAATACACATCCAGAATGAAACTGGTACTACCAGACACTTTGCCTATAATTATATTTTCCATCATTAACATTCTACATTATTTAAGGCAGTATGAGAAATCAACTTGTTAAATGATCAGCTGTCATGGGAGAAAGTCAGGTTTTCTAGTTTACATATCTGCAAACAGGGACCCTAGGGGTTTTAAATAGCAATGCTGCAATATATTGTAATGCTTTTTTTATTTGCAAAGATGTTTGAAGTAAAGGAGAATTCATGATGAAAATTATTTTTAAATTTTTTATTGCAGTCATTGTTTATTGTTCATATTTAAAACATATTTAAAAATTAATCTAATATAATTTTATTTTAACAACACCTTTCAATGTCTTATATTTAAAATAAAAAAGGAAAACACTTTCATGATATAAAAAATGAATGGAGGGAAAATTTTGAGGATTATTCAACAGTATTCTTGAAAAATTTTTTAAATGAAAATTTCAAATAAAAAATTAAAATTATTTTTTATAAAATTTTACAAAAGGAAAGAAATGTTGGTCTTCAAAGTCAGAATGACATTGTTTAATTTTTTTCAATAGGCAGATGACAGCTAAGTCACATAACTCATTAAACCTTTTTAATGATTTTTTTTCTTAGATCGAGTTTTTGTTTTTTTTTTTAATAATTTGGGAAATTTTTTAACTACTACTAAACTAAAAATGTTTAATGTATAATTTTTTCTTACCCACAAAGGAGCACCTAATGTTGAATGGGATCAAGCAGGTTAAAAATTATATCTATACAAAAAAAGGAAAAGCCCTCACCACCCTCACCACCACCACCACTGACTCATCACACCCCCAATTTTCCCGGGAGGTGGGCGAAATTTTGGGAGGCCATTCCAAGCCCTTTAAAAAATTGGGCAGGGTTTTATTTCGAAATTTACACCAATGGTCATAACTGGGAAGGTATTTTTCCATTAACTGTAATGGGGAGCGAATGAAAGGGGGGGGGGGTTTTGGGGACATCACCCCTTACGTAAACCGTGAACTGACGTAAACGAGTGCGAGAAACCAGGAAGACCCCCAAAAACCTTAAGAAAACATGCATTTTAAAATTGAAAAGGCAAAACAATAAAATGGCGGGACTTTCACCATTTTCGAGTGCTAGCTGGGGGGCAAGGTGTAAACCAAATTTTAAATTAAGTTCATAGACAGGTACTGCTGGCGTTTCACATCCCCAAGGGTTCGGGATACAAGTTTAATGAGGGCGGGATATAACGAGTTTTGATCACTTTGTAACAAAGAAAATTGTAGGTGGTGTTTAAATCAAATTCCCGGGGTGTTTTTTTGGGGGGGATTAAAGTTAAGGCGGGGGGGAAATCGTCATCTCCTCCCACCCTTTTCTCTGAGCTGAGTAAAAGGGCCGCCTCCTCAAGAACTTCCGACTGCCACCAAATACTCAAAAAAACCCAAGAAACCACGGCTCTAGAGTTTCACCCCTGAATTCCCAGGCACATTAAAAAAGGTCACATTGACAATTTTTCGTTTTTTTTAAAACTTTTTTTTTAGCACAAGCAACGAAGCTTCATGCATGTGCCCCATAACGCAAAAAATAAATTTAATCACACTTTGCATTAAAGCGGGATTTTTTCAAGAATTTCCCCAGTAAGTTTTTGATCAGCACATCACGACATTTTCCCCCTCGCCCCACCTTAGTTTGAAGAAGGAAAAAATAGGAAACAAAAAACAGATCAAATTCAAGCTTTATGAATAATCGACCATCAATAATTGTTTTGGTAAAAATCCTCCTTCCATTTTATAATTTTTCCCCACGCCGAAAAGAACGGAAAAAAAGTCGAGGGGGACTTATTTAGGCCAAAAATATATGACCAAAAAACCCATGACAATGTCAATCATTTTAAATTTAAAAAGTTTTTTTCTTTTCATTACCTTTTTAAAACCCACTTTCCCCCTGCGGGCGGGTATTTTCCTATATATTAAAGTGACCTCCGGCCGAGACTTTTTATATCATGAACGTGTCGCAAAAAATGGGGTCTCCCGCCCAAAAGTCAAGAGGGCGCCCGGTGCAACGTGCCGCCTTTTAGGTTGGGCGCGCTCTGCCCAAGTCAAAGTGAGCACTTTTAATTTTTTTTTCCCCCGCGCCCAAAGGCAAACCGGGGGCCCCTTTTCACACCACGGGAAAATAATATTAAGGATTTTACACCTTTTTTTGTTATTTATCCCGCTGAAAAAGGCCGACAGGGGGGAGAGCATCTTACACCGATTAATGGGGGCTTCACCATTCAGAAAAACCCACCCCACTGTCCCCGGGGGTCATAACGCCCCAAAACTCTTCAACTATATAAAAAAAAAGGCAACCCCCTTTTTTTAATTTTTTTCCTTTATCCAAAAACCCAAAGCCTTTCTCCGCAGAGAAAAAAACTAATTTTCTTTAAATGCGGGAAGGCACATTACCCGAGGCAAAAAATTTTAAGTCACAGAAAAATTTTTAAAAAATTTAAAAGTTAAGTTTACTTTAAAACTTTAAAACTATAATTTATTATTTTTTCCCTTGCACTTAAAACCTTTCACACACAATAGAAAAACAAACAAGTATATGTATGGTTTTTATATACACACACACACACACACACATACATACATACAACACATATATATAATTTGTGTATGTATGTTTTTTTTTGTGTATATGATGTAATAAATATATATATATATATATATAATATGTGTGTATATTTTAGATATGTATAGATATGAAAGATATGAAAGATATGAAATGTGTATATATGTATATAATATATGTAAAATTATGTATGTATGTATGTATGTTTTGGGGTTTTGTGTGTGTGTGGTATATGACAGCAACCCAAGCTGTGAGAAAACAGAAAAAGGAGGGGGGTTTTGGCGGGGTACATTTTTATGCACCCCGGAAATACAAAAAAACAATTATTTTGGGACAATCATGTTATATTATTTTAAAATGTTTTTTTTTTTTTCAAAAACCCCCAACACATACTTTGGGGGGTACCGGGGAAATTTTTTATATATATATATACGGCACACTCATAAAAAGGGACAAAAAATTGGGAAGGGGACAATCAAGCCAAAAGCCTTTTTTTTCCCTTTTTTCCTTTTTAACACCCCCGCCAAGCGGGGAATATATATATAGATAGATATGAGAACAACACTCATATCAATGACAAAAACCAATTAAATTTAACCCAAAAACACGTTATTTTAAAAATTTTTCCTTTTTTTTTTGTTTTTTTCTTTTCCCCCAACCCCGGGTTTTGGGCCTTGGCCAGTTATGGGTTTTATAAGAACTTTTTAAAAGGGGAAAAAGCAAAATTCCCAAAAACCTAAAAAGCCATTGAAGACTTTTTGGGGACCCCACCAAGGGGAAAGACATGCAAAACAACTTTCCCCTCCCGTTGAGAGTTGCTTGTCCATGCAGAGACTTTTGGGTTTCCCTTCATGTATATATATATAAAAATACCAAAGGGCCCCGGAGGGAAGTAGTGTTAAAAAAAGGAAAGAGAAAAAAAAGGAAACATTTTGAAAATAACAAAAATATTTCCCAATTAAAATTTTTTTTGTCACTTTATGAATTTGCTGTGATATATATATATATATAGAAAATAACGCTTACATGTCATGTGTTAAAAAAGTTATGAAAAAGAAAAAAGGGAAAAATTTTAAAAAAAATATTTAAAAATTTCCAAAATAATTTTTTTTTATTTACAGGAAAAGGGGAAAAAGTAAACCCCAACGCCTTTTTCGGGCCCCCTTTTTATTTTTTTTCCAAAGTTTGGGTTGTTTTGTTCCCTATATACACACACACACACACAAAAAAATAATACATACATACAAAACATACATACATATATATATATAATATATACACATACATATCTTCATATCTACATATCTTAAAATATATACCACATATAAACATATATATATATATATATATATATAATACAATTCTCCCTATATAACCCCATAAAAATAAAACACACAAATTATATATATGTGTGGAATTTTGTTTTTTGTGTGTGTGTGTGTGTGTGGGTTTAAAAACAACATATATTTTTAAATTATTTCTATATTTTTATATTTTCACTACAAAAAATAATAAATTATACCCATAATTATTAAAATAAAATTTAAACTTTTAAAAAATCAAAAAATTAATTTTTATGTGAGTAAATTTTGTGTTGGGTTTGTTAGCATTTAAAAAAATTTATTTTTTTGTTTGAGTGTTAAAAAAAAAATGGTTTTGGGGAAAAAAAGGAAAAAAAGGGAAAAAAAAATTTTTTTTTTTAAAGAAAGGGAAAAATTTTTGCACTTAACGTTTTGGGGTAGGGTCTTAAAATTTGGTAAACGTCCCCCTTTAATGGCCCGGGTTTGATGGCCTGTGCCCTCCTTTTAAAGGGGAAATTGGTGGGATAAAGGAAAAGTGAAAGAAAGGAATGCCTTTTTTTTTCGTTGTGAGAATCCCGGGGGTTTGCATTTGCGGGGTATAGCCGGGAGGGGAAAAATTAAAAATGCTCATTTTGACTAAGGCGAACGAGTAGCCGCCTCAAACGGCAAAAGGGCCCGCCTTTTTATTTGCTGAGGGACCCCGTTTTGAAACCGTCTGTAAAAAAGCCGGGGGGGAAATATTATAATAGCAAAAACCCCCCGGGCGGGGAATAGTGTTTTAAAAAGAATAATGAAAAAAAAAGGAAAATTTTAATAATAACGATATTGTTTATAGGTTAATATATTCTGTAAATAAGTCACCCCTTTTTTGTTTTACTTTTTCCGTCATTTAACATGGTTTTGGGGGAAAAATTAAAAAAGGGAAAGGGAGGATTTTTCCCAAAAAATTATTGATGGCAAATCTTTTTCAAAAGCTTAAATTTTGGGATCTTTTTTTCTGTGAACCCCATATTTTTCTACTTCTTCAAACTAAGGTGGTGCGAGGAAAAATAATCGGAAAAGTTGATCAATGTAATCCGGACCGAAATCATGCGAAAAAGCCCCCCTTTGTTGTAATAAAATGTGATTAAATGCATTTTTTTTGGGGGAGAAAGACAACTTCTCACCAGGTTTTTTAAAAAAGGGAAAGATTTTAAAAAAAAAACAAATGATTGTCAATGTGCCCTTTTTGTAAGTATGGAGGATTCAGTGTAGAAACCTAGAGACGGGTTTTAACTTGGGTTTTTCTGTGGTTTTGGGGGCAGTCTGTAATTTCCCGGGGAAAGGCAGAGTCAAAGAGCAAAATGGGGGGGGGGGAGATGACGTGACCCCCCCACCCCCCTTAACCAATCCCAAAAAACACAGTCTCGAATTTGCATAAACACCCCTTCACCTAAAATTTTTAATTTAGTTACAAAGTGATCAAAACTTTTATACCCCCGGGCCCCTCTCTTAAACTTGTACCCCGGGATTACCTGTGGGAGGGAAACGCCAGCAGTAGCCTGTCTATGAATTTAAAAAGTTTAGGTTTAATTTTGCTTTCCACTGGCACTCAAAAATATGGTATGTCCCCCACTTCTTATTGTTTGCTGCCTTCTCAATTATAAAATGCATGTTTTCTTAAGCGTTTTTTGGAGGTTTTTGGTTTTTCTACCATGTGAATCATTTCAATTATGGAACGTAAATGAAACCACCCCCCCCCCCCCCGCTTTCCCCAGCCCCCCTTTACGTTAAGGGAAAAAAATACCTTCCTTTTGCCATTAGGTAAATTTGAAGCTGCCCAATTTTTAAAAAGTTTAAAGGAAGGTCCAAACACCTTCTACCAAGGGGAAGGAAATTTGTGAACAGTGAAATAGGGGGAAAGGGGAGGAAGGAGGAGGAGGGGGGAGTGAGTGAGGGGTTTTGCCTTTTTAATAGATATATATATATATTCATATATATATATATATATATATACGGGGAACCCCTTAAAACACACCTATAAAAGTTTAAGATAAGAGGAAAGAGGTAAAAAATTGGGGATTAAAATTGGGCATTGGTTTGGAAGGCCAGGGCCAGGCTGTGGTATGGTGATTTTTTTTCCCCGATTGCCCCAACTGGGGATTCCCCCAAGCTGTTCTTTTCTCCTGGCGTGGGATCTGCCCGGGCACTTGTGATTTCATTGTTTACTGTAGCAGTTGGGGATAAGCGTTAAAAAAAAATAGTGGGGAAAGCAGACAGACAATAGGAGATATTGCCTTCAAGAGGAGAGAGAGAGAGAGGGGGAGGGGGGAGGCAGCCGAGAAGATGAGAGAGAGGAGAGAGAGAGAGAGAGAGAGAGAGAGAGGACCAGCAAAGAGAGGGGAAGAGTCACATGCGCCAGCAGGGAAAGTGTATCCCACTTGTATTGCAAGACTGGTCGTTTATCAAGTCAAATTAATTAAAAAAATTTTCTCGCTTGCAAAACACTCAAACCCAAATTTTCCCCAAAACCAGGGCATTGTATATTTATTTATCAGTGTTATTTGTTAGGAAAATTGATTTTTATTTGATATTTTTTGGGGGGGCTAAAAGGTTAACTGGGTTTATTATTTTTTTAATGGGGGAAATTTGTTCAGATATAGAAATTTCTATTGACCAGTGTGGGAAAGAATTAAAATTTTTTCTCGATGTTCCACTGTTTTTCAATGCCAAAGTTTGGACACCCCCTTTATTCAATGTGTTTTTTTTTTTCATGAAAAGGTTTTTTTTCAGGTGACTACCGTTGAAGCTCATCGAGATGTAAAAGGTCTTAAAATAAAGAAAACAATTTAATTATATATTTTTGCCTTTTTGCCCCAAACCCCAAATAGAGGGGGGTACAAAAAAAGGCTTTTTCTTTTTTTTTTCAGCCTGGGGCATTTCCCGTGTCCCACGGCCCAACACAACCCAAAACACAAAGCACAAACTTAAAAAAAACCTTTTCCCGCCACCACCCTTCCCCCAGGCAACCTCGGCCTTCCCCCCGATTCTGGCCGAAGGAGGAGGTTGCCGTTTTTTAGCCCCCCCGGAAGTGCCCAGGTGCCTGACCAGCTGGGCTTAATTGCACCCCCGGGGGGGCTTGGTTATCCATTGTGGGGGCTGGCTCCGCACACCCCAGCGGACCCCATCTCCCAACTGGGGTTTTGGGGGGAGTCCATGTCCCAGGAGGCCCGGGGGGCGAGGAAGGACCCACCCAGGGGGGTGCCCCCCCGGTGCCCCGGGGAGGATTGACTGTCCCTGGTGGCTCGGGGGTGCAGAAAGCCCCCGCGGGCTGGGACCCGGCCCCAAAAACTGCCCCCTCTCAGAGAGACAGGGTCATGGGCCCGCCCCCGGGGCCCCTTCCCCGGATGGGGGGTATCCCTGGTTCCGCGGGGCGCCTAAGGGAAAAAAAATGAAAAGTTGGGGCGGCCCTGTCCCGACCCCGCCAACATGGCCACCCGCCACAGTTAAAACATTGCCGACCCCCCCTTACGCCCGGGGATGAGCGGAAGCAGGGAGGGACCCCCGCCCCTTGCCCTGGCGCCCCTTTTCCCGGCTACCCTCCGGGCCCCCAAACCAGGTACACTGTATCTTGTAAGGGGGTTGGGGTTTCTTCCGGGGTTCCTTTCTTTTTTTGGGAGACTGGCAGTCTGGTCCCCCTATGGAAAAAAGGGACCCCCCGACCCCCCACGCCCCGACCGCGCTTGGGGGGGGGGTTGGGCAGCCGGGGTTTTCCCCCGACCGCCTCCCCCGCCGCCCTGCCCCGTCATCGCAGCAGCCCCGGGGGGGGGGTCCCCTGGGCATCAACACGCCGATGCGCCCCCCCCCTTTCTCTGCGGAACGGGGTTCCACCTGTACCGCCTGTCCTCCCAATGGCCCCCCTACAAAAATTCCCCCGGGGCTGGGCGGGTGCCAAGTTTTTCTCCAGCCCCCCCCCGCCTCCCAGGGCCTGAAAAACTTAAAAAGGGGCTGAGGGGAAATGGGTTTCACCTCCCTACAGCCAAGGAAATATTTTATGACCCCGGGGGTGGATTACCCCCTTTTGGCCCCCCCGACTCATGCCAACAAGACCCTGTGGATCCCAAACGGGCCCCGGTAGTCCGGGGGGAGGGGGGAGCCATCATCCCCCCCAATCCTCCTCGGGGGGTGATTGCCACGCCCCCCCCCCCACCTGGCTCTGGGAAAGGTCCCCCTCTTTTTTGCCGGGGCACCATTGGGGGAAGCTCCCTTCCCCCCAGCCCGGATCGGGGCCAAAAAGGAAAATGACGCCTCGCCCCCGAGCGGGCCCGCCAAAAGGGCAACGCCCCCGCCCCCATCGGGATTTGCCCAGCCCAGGGTGGATGACCCACAGCGGGAAAAACACACCCCGCCCATTTAAATCCCCAAACCGGGCGGGGGCACGGGCCCCCCCCCGGCCGGGGTTTTGGGGCTTTTTTTTCCCATCCGGTGCCCGCCCCCCCTTTGGGCCCGGGTGCCTCGCGCCCGGGGGCGGCCGGCTTACCCCGCCGGTGTGCTTTGCCTTCTTTCGGGTGCCCGGCAGGCTAGCGGCCCCCCTGGGGCCCCCAGGCGCTGGTTTCCCCAGCCGCCAGGGAGGGGGGCCCCCCACCGATACACGGCCCCCGGTTTTTCCCGCTATGCCGGGTCTTGCAAAAAATTTGATGGGCGCCCAAATGGGGACCGATCCGCCACTATTTTGCGAAAGGGAGACCCCCACAGACCAAGAGGGCCGGGACAAAACACAGGCTTTATTCTTTTTTTCTTCCCCCCCGTCCCCCCCCCCAAG
>NW_024383143.1:2500-10848 GCF_016835505.1 Polypterus senegalus | reverse complement strand
ACAATTCACCGGCAGCCATCAAGATGTAGCCATGAATAAGAAAGTTCAACATGGCGGACGTTGTTTACCGTTATGACCGTTACACGTAGAATTTCGAAATGAAACCTACTTAACTTTTGTAAGTAAGCTGTAAGAAATGAGCCTGCCAAATTTCAGCCTTCTACCTACACGGGAAGTTGGAGAATTAGTGATGAGTGAGTGAGTGAGTGAGTGAGTGAGTGAGTGCTTTTGCCTTTTATTAGTATAAATTTATATATATATATATATATATATATATATATATATATATATATATATATATATATAATTTATACTAATAAAAGGCAAAGCACTACTCACTCACTCACTCACTCATCACTAATTCTCCAACTTCCGTGTATAGAACTGAAATTTGGCAGGAGGATTTTTTATTTTATAATTTTTCCGCCACTAGCCATGATTAAATGAACGGTAAATAAAGTAAGAGCAAAGCGAGGGTGACTTATTTAGGCAGGCATATATATGACAGCAACACTCATGACAATGTCAATCATGTTACGTTATTATTAAAATGTTTCCTTTTCTTTTTCATTACTTCTTTAACACACTACTTCTCCGCTGCGGTGGTATTTTGCTATATATATATTTATATATATATATATATATGAATGACCTCCAAAGGCTGAGACTTTTATATCATAAGCGTGTGTACAAAAGGGGTCTCCTGCCCAGCAAAAGTCGAGGCAGCCAGCGTGCATAGCTGTGCCGGCCTTTGAGACGCTGACTGCGCTTCTACCTTAAGTCAAAGTGAGCACTTTAATTTTTTTCATCCTCCCCCTGCGCTATAACCCAGACAAGTGCAAACACGGGACCCCTTTTCTACACTTAATAACATTAAGGCGATTCACACTTTCTTTTGCACGTATACGATTATGAGGTCCTCACCTCGGATTATGAAGACACGCACACGAGTGCAGGACTGACAGTGCCATCACAGCCGATTAATGGCGGGGACATCTCACCAGTCTACACAAGACACACCGCGACTGTCCCCAAAAGGCGATCATAACGTCAGCGAACACATCTCTCTATACTATATAAAAGAAAAAGGCAACTTTCCTTTCTTTACACCTTTTTTTCCTTTTATCCCAAACCAAAGCCTTTCTCTCTTAACACTGCAGAGGACACAAAACTAATTTTCTTTAAATGCGGTAAGGCACATTACCAGAGGCACAAATTTGAACGTTCACATAGAAAATGTAATTTCAATGTACCTGTACTTCTTAAAACGTTAATGTTTTACTGTTTAATAACTTATAGACTATAATTTATTATTTTTCCCTTGCACTCAGTGACCAAACCTATACACACACATATAGACACATACAAACATACACACAAGTATATGTATGTGTATATATATATACACACACATACATACATACACACATATATATAATTTGTGTGTGTGTATGTATGTATGTGTGTGTATATATGATGTAGATAGGTATGTATGTATATGTATATATATATATATATATATATATATGTATATATATATATAATATATATATATATGTATATGTGTGTGTATATGTAGATATGTATATAGATATCTAGATATGAAGATATGTATGTGTATATATGTATATATATATGTATGTGTGTGTGTGTGTGTGTGTGTGTATATATGACAGCAGCAATCCAAGCTGTGAGAAAACAGTAAAAAGGAGGCGTGTCAGACGTCGTGGTACATTTTCTGATGCAGCTGCGAAAACAACTTTGTGGCGCTGCCGCCAAATACACAAAACAATTACTTTGACAATGTGTTACATTATTTTTAAAATGTTTCCTTTTCTTTTTCATAACTTCTTTAACACATGACATCTCTGTGAAGCCTTGGGTATTTTAGCTATATATATATATATATATATATATATATATCACAGCGACACTCATAACAGTGACAAAACAATTACATGGACAATCATGTTACGTTATTTTCAAAATGTTTCCTTTTCTTTCTCTTTTCTTCTTTAACACACTACTTCTCCGCTGCCAAGCGCGGGTATATATATATATATATATATATATATATATATATATATATATATATATATATACTGGCCCCCGGCGCAGGAGGGCGTGAGGAAGGCTTGTGCCTCCTCCAGACCGCGAGGCGTCCGTCCTGGTTCTGTTGGGGGCCACGGGTTGAGGGCATGGAAGCCCTTCCTGTAGGGGCCCGTGGTCACCGCCAGGCGGCGCCCGATGCGGTTTATCCCGTGCGGTTGCAGGTTGGGGCTGGAGCCCGGCGGGGCGCTTGGAGGACGGAGGAGGCAGTGCCTCCTCCAGGCGGAGTGGGGCGTCCGTCCTGGTTAGGCAGGGGCCTCGGGTACAGGGCTTTGAAGCCCAGCCCTGTAGGGACCGTGGCCACCGCCAGGCGGCGCCCGGTGCCTAATTATCCCGGGAGCCCGGCACTTCCGCCACACCAGGAAGTGCGGGAAGACTTTGTGTGGCACCGGAGAGCTGCCAGGAAGACAGCCGACACTTCCGCCACGCTTGGGCGTGGCTAGAGGCGAAGCACCTGGGGCTCATCCGGGCATTATTTGGGGCCGCCTCCCTCCAGTGAGTGGTGGAAGTCGGGAGGAAGCAGGCGGAGCTGGAGGCGAGGGCGGGAGGCGGCCAGGACAAAGGCACAGAGACTGTGGGCCCTGGACTTGGGGGATTCAGTGCCAAGGGCGCTGGGGTTGTGAGTGCACGTGACTTTTGTAAATAATAATAATTGTAAATAAACAGTGTGTTGGGCAAAATATGCTGTCCGTCTGTCTGTGCCGGGGCCAGGTTTCACAATATATATAGATAGATAGAGATATATATATATATATATATATATATATATATATATATATATATATATATATATATATATATATATATATATATATAGATATGGGAACAAAATATATATATATATATATAGATAGATAGATATGAGAACAACACTCATATCAATGACAAAACAATTACATTAACAACCATCTTACGTTATTTTAAAAATTTTCCTTTTCTTTTAGTACCTTCTTTAACACACTACTTCTCCATGAAGCGCTGGTATTCTACTATATATATATATATATATATATATATATATATATATATATATATATATATATATATATGCCAGCAACATTCATGACAATGACAAAACAATTACATTGTCAATCATGTTACATTATTATTAAAATGTTTCCTTTTTTTTTTTCATTACTTCTTTAACGCACTACTTCTCCGCTGCAAAGCACGGGTATTAAATAAATATATATATATAAATCGCACGTAATCGCACAAGTACATTTGCCCCAAAGCGCAAAGGTTTTTTTTTTAATTTAAAAGGGTTTTAGTGGCCGACAGAATCAAATAATAGACATGGAGAGGTATATTGTAAACTCAAGCTCTTTTAATTTCTGAAAGAAAATGCATTTAAACTGCATTTCAATTCAAAAGAGATACAAAAATATTATCCCTGGCTAAAATTGTGCAGACTTAAAAATAAAGTGGTATTCTAAGTACATGTTCAGAATGGTATTGTCTTTAAATAATAAGAAAAATTTCAACATAAAGTGCAGTTTTTCTTCTTAAAAAAATAAGGCAGAAACATAAAAGGTAATTTGACCAGCTTCACCTTTAAACTCTGAGTAACCTTAGCCAAAATTATTTTGTACATTAGGCTAAAACAGTGTGATCATTGAACATCCCCAGTAGGAGCTTGCTTTTCAGTAAAGCTGTTGAATTTTACTTGAAATAGTCTTTTGGCACGGCAGTTGGAAAGTTGGATCACCTGTCGCTAATTGTAGCACATTTTCTAACCCCCTATCTTCCACCACTGTTAGTGGCCTACAGTCCAAAGCAATCGATTTTGTGAGGGAATTTGTATGTTTGACCGATGTTGACTAACTAATTTTGGTCCTGAAGCCAGTTATTTCATCAGGTTTGGGCTGCCGACACCTTTTGTTGGTACTCGAACGTGTACTGCTAGTGCTATCAGCATACACAGTTTCTGTGCTCGATGTAACATGTATTGCATTTAGATGGAACCGTAAGGTTGAAGTGCCTCGGTGGTATGCAAACTCCTTTTTGCACAGTTTGCACAAAACCATGCTTTTATCAAGGCTTCCGTCGGGTAGTCTTTTGAAATTAAATTTGCCTCCGATCAGTCCTAGCAACGCGCTTTCTTCAGACTCTTCCATTTTTGTAGCTCTGATGTGTGCATCAATGTAATCGATGTTCCAGGAAATCATGCATCGACAAAAGTTCCCCTTTGTTTTGAATGCAAAGTGTGATTAAATGCGTTATTTTTTTAACGCGTTATGGAGCACATGCATCGAAGTTTCTCAGCTGTGCTGGTGCTAAGAAAATGAAACATTTTAAAAATAGCGTAACATGATTGTCAATGTGACCTTTTGTAGGGTCTGTCCCTGAGACTTATTAATTGCCATCGCGAAGCAGAGCCTTACTGGAAATTGGAGACATTTGAATTGAAATGGGAGATCAGAGAGTATAACGGGGATACGAGGAATACAAACTCTCTCTCCTGAGCAACTGCCAGTAAAAATAGTTGCCTCAATTAGGTTCTTTTGCAGACACGTGACCTGAAGTCTCATGCCGTTACAAAGTCTCGGTGGCTGTAAGGTTTTCAGTAATATTAGTGGTGTCCCAACCCTCAAAATTAGATTATGCTCAGTATTGCCTGGAGGATTCAGAGTGTGGAGAAACCCTAGAGACAGCGTGTGTTTTAATTTGTGGATTTTTCTGTGAGTATTTGGTGGCAGCGTCACAAAGTTGCTTCCGCAAAACCGCGTTAGCTTCGGAGCTCAGCTCAGAGCGAAATGAAGTGAATGAAATGAGGTGAATGGGAGGGGAGATGATGACGTCAATCCCCCCCACAAACACAGTCTCTCGGAATTTGCATAAGCACAGTCCTTCACCAGCAATTTTAACTTGGTTACAATGTGATCAAAACCCTCGTTTATACCCTGCGTCCTCTCATTAAACTTGTATCCCGCCAAATATCCGTATTAGTAGTGGGCATGACAAACGCCAGCGGCAGCCTGTCTATGAACTTAATTTAAACTTATGGTTTACATCGTGCTTTGTTTCCGCAGTAGCTGCACATATGAATATGCTTGTATGTGTCACTTGCTCGCTTGTTATTGTTTCGCTGCCTTCTCAATTGTATAATGCATGTTTTCTTCAGCACTCTTTGGAGCTCCTCCTTGTTTTCTATGTACTGTCTTTACAGTCAGTTCACGTGATTACATGGGAGGCGTGATGAGGCGACACACAACTCCGCCTCCCATGGCCATCGCGCTGCAGTCTATTACAGTATATGGAGAAAAAATACCTTCCAGTTATGACCATTACGCATAGAATTTCGAAATGAAACCTGCCCAACTTTTGTAAGTAAGCTGTAAGGAATGAGCCTGCCAAATTTCAGCCTTCCACCTACACGGGAAGTTGGAGAATTAGTGATGAGTGAGTGAGTGAGTGAGTGAGGGCTTTGCCTTTTATTAGTATACTAGCAGAATACTCGCGCTTCGCAGCGGAGAAGTAGTGTGTAAAAGAAGTAATGAA
This sequence comes from Polypterus senegalus, assembly GCF_016835505.1. Classification (NCBI taxonomy): domain Eukaryota; kingdom Metazoa; phylum Chordata; class Cladistia; order Polypteriformes; family Polypteridae; genus Polypterus; species Polypterus senegalus. Next base: position 5,238 of record NW_024383143.1, on the reverse strand, counting down.
AAAGAAAAGGAAAAATTTTTAAAATAACGTAACATGATTGTTAATGTAATTGTTTTGTCATTGTCATTAGTGTTGCTGGCATATATATATATATATATATATATATATATATATATATACAGTAATCCCTCCTCGATCGCGGGGTTGCGTTCCAGACCACCCCGCGATAGATGAAAATCCGCGAAGTAGAAGCCATATGTTTGTGTGGTTATTTTTATATATTTTAAGCCCTTATAAACTCTCCCACCCTGTTAACATTATTAGAGCCCTCTAGACATGAAATAACACCCTTTAGTCAAACGTTTAAACTGTGCTCCATGACAAGACAGAGATGACAGTTCTTTCTCACAATTAAAAGAAAGCAAACATATCTTATCTTCAAAGGGCGCCGTCATAAAGGAGCGGTCAGGAGCAGAGAATGTCAGAGAGAGCGCGCAAAGAAAAGCAAACAATCAAAAATCAATACATGCTTTTAAGTATACAGAAGCACCGCGATAAAGCAGCATTTTGTAGAGGAGCGTCCGTGTCCTCTGTGCAAACAGCCCCTCTGCTCACACCCCCTCCGACGGGCAGAGAGAGCGAGAAAGATAGAGAGAAGCAAACAAGCACAGCGCGGGAAGCATATCTTATAGCATTGAGGAGTTTTAGTTAATATGCAATACATGCTCTGATTGGGTAGCTTCTAAGCCATCCGCCAATAGCGTCCCTTGTATGAATTCAACTGGGCAATCAAACTGAGGAAGCATGTAACCTAAATTAAAAGACCCATTGTCCGCAGAAAGCGGCGAACCAGCGAAAAATTTGTGATATATGTTTAGATGTGCTTACATTTAAAATCCATGATAGAGTGAAACCGAAAGTCAAAGCGATATAGCGAGGATTACTGTATATATATATATATTGTAAGATATGGCGGCCATGTACCCGCCAATACCCCAAGCCGCCAGGTGGAGCCCTCCTTGCAGCATGGAGGTCCCCAGAAGACCAGCAGGGCATTATGGACCATGTAGTTTTTATGCACCGCCCTGCTGGATGCCATGGGGGCCACGAGAGGGAGCTGCAGGGAGGACCGAAGAGTTCTTCATGCCCTATGACCCGGAAGTTCGTCATAGGAAGAGCGCGGGCTTCGGGTGAGAAAAACATTATTTACCCTGACCTGGAAGGAATAAGGACTTGTGGACTGTTGGGAAGGAACACCTCCGGGTCAGGGAATATAAAAGGACTGTGGGAGCTCCCAGACGATGAGCTGAGTTGGGAGGCAGGGTGGCTAAGCGTCTGGGAGTGGAGGATTTGTTATTGGTTATTGTTTATTGGAGTATTTGGGAGTAGAGGGTGCTTTGTGCACTTTATTATTATAATAAATATCATCTTTGGACTTTTACCTGGTGTCTGACGTATAGTCTGAGGGTACAAGGGTGCGAGAAGCATCTTATTCTGTTACAATTGGCGTAGCTCCGGCAGGATTCTCTGGCCGTCAGTTTGGCAGAGGACCTGAATTTAAAAAATTTATTGTGGACAGAATATCCCGGGAAGACAGCGTCACGACACACACAGAAAATCGCCAGAAACCTCATCTTTATCAAGTCCGTCATGGGGAAGAAGAAGACAAAGCAGAGCGCCAGCAACAGCGGAGGTCTAGCGCTCGGCATTGCCTGCGCTCAAGAGGAGCTATGGAGCTGCTACGCATTTCGGGAGAGATTTCCGGAGGAGGACGTCACCGACGAGGTATGTACGGGGAATGTACTGAATAATCTTTTTAAATTAACACATGATGTCCCATGTACATACCTCCCAGATGTCCATCCGAAGGCTCTGCGGGAGGCAGAAGACAGACCGAAGCGATGGCGCTCTCATTCAGGCAAACGAGTAACCCGAAGCACTTCCGCATTACGGGTGCGGCGAGGACACGTGACCTACCACAAGGGATTCCAGGAAGGTGACGTTCCGTATCCAGCTGTTTGTGGCTTCGCCCAAGAAAAGACGGACTTGAGTTTTTCGAAGGGGAAAGGGGAGGCGATCGAAGTACCGCTCTCCCTACAAAAAGGTAAGGAGGTCCGGGAAATGATTGATCGGTCCGTCGATAAATTGATACAGACGGATCACAGTCAGCCAAAAGCGGCACCGCGGTCCTCGAAAAGAACTCCAAATCCCAGGCTCCCTTGGGACCTGTCTGAGCACGTGCCAGGAGCGGCCGTGTTTATTGGCTCCCACCCGGAGGGTAAGGCTAATGATGGCTCGAGCATGCCTCCGGGTGAATTAAGTAACTTTTTGGACGTGCACGAGCTGGAAAAGTTGCTTCAGCCCGTGCACAAATTTTTACAGGTGGTGGAGACAATAAAGAAGATCACTGGGGATCTGGGAGCAGCGGCGGCGCCTTTAAGGAGGGTGGATGAATTCCTACGGCGATTTGGTCAGGAGTCTCCCATTATGATTGATTTGGCGGTACAGGTGAGTTTTACGGTACCGTACAGAATAAGGGGACACAGAGTGACGCTGGCCCACGGTTAATTAGTAGCGGGTGCCAAGTCACTCAGAGCCCTACAAACGAGTGTGGTGTGATGACAGAAGGGGCGGTGGAAGCACTGATCTTACCAGAGCAGCTGAAAAGGGCTGTCTCGGAGCGATGCGGTGCTGAAGACGCCGCCTCTGGTTTCTTTAAAGTCAACGGGCATGCAAACAGCAAAGAGGCTCTCTTTCTCTAATAGAGACTCAAGCTGTCGCCGACCCCAGAGTAAGCA
>NW_024383142.1:0-6889 GCF_016835505.1 Polypterus senegalus | reverse complement strand
ACATTTTTTTAAGAAGAAAACTCCCTTTAATGTTGAAATTTTGTTCTTATTTAAGACAATATTCGAAAATGTACTTAAAGTATAAACTACCACTTTATTTTAAGTCTCCCAATTTTAACCAGGATGATATTTTGTTTCTGTTTTCAATTGAAATGCAGTTTAAAAGCTTTTTTTCAGAAATTAAAACAGTTGAGTTTACAATATTCATGACTGTCTATTTGATTCTGTCCCACTAAAACCCTTTTAAATTAAAAAAAAAAAAAATTCATTTGGGCAAATTTAGGGGGATACATACGATTAATCAAGATTTATTATTACACAGCCTCTAATTAATTGGATTAATTTTTTAATCGAGTCCCACCTAATATATGTAGATATACTGTATATGTAGATTTGTTTATTTATATGTGAATATTATATATATATGTGTCTGTGTATATATTATTATATTTATATGTTGTATATATATGTATGTGTGTATATATATATGTTTATATATGTGTGTGTGTGACTGTGTGTATTTATATATATATATATATATATATATATATATATATATATATATATATATATATATATTTTAATATATAAAATTTGTAAAGGCCCGGGGAGACAAAAGGGTTGGGGGTTTCCGCCCTATATTGTACAGAATTTTTCTCAAAAAGAAAAAAAAAGGTCAAAGCATAAACTAAAAGTTATAACGCACGCCGAGTCCTGGCGGGGGCCATTTATTGGGGTGGACCCGGAAGTGGGGGAACGCTGGGAAGGACCGAAGGAGGATGGGAAGGATGCGTCGGGAAAGGATGGCGGAGGAGGCGAAGTACCGCGACGCGTCAATCCAGGCCTATGGTGCAGGAAGGTCTTTCTTTCTACGAGGAAGCAGAGGGAAAAAGTTAATCCCCCGCCATTCCTGGCGAATTTTTCCCCAGGTGCTCCGAATCAACCGGCCCCTACCAGCGCGGACACCCCCCTTAGCCCAGGACCGTCAGGTCGAGCGGACTAACCGAGGTCGTGAATCGAGAGGGCACGCAATTGGCCTAAAGGGTGCCCGCCGATAAGTGACAGTGAACTTATACGGCTTGGGGTCCAGGAACCACCTGGTGACCCCCGGATTCGACTCTTTGTGGGGACATCCACCGAAGTGCACGTGATCAGTCACCAGAAGCGATTCACCCAGCAGGTATCGGAGGTGGGTCACTGCCCATTAATGGCAAGGCCTCCCTCTCACTGCCGCTGCACGGCCCCGTCCATCAGTTTCCCGGCTAAGGTACATCACAGGGTGCTCGACACCTCGACGCTTTGGCTCAACGGCGCCCAGGCCTGTGTCCAGCGGGGCTGAAATAACGGAGCCAAAATCGGGCGCCCTTGCAGTGCCGACGCAGGGCCTTTAGGTCACTGAACGTGTTCTGCTGTCGGGTCCCACCACGTATGGGGGGCCCCTTTTTGTCAGGTCAGTCAAGGGTGCTGCTCTTTCGAGACGGGGAAAAAACCCGGCGGTAGTAACCCGCAAGCCCAGAAAAGCCTGCACCTGTTTCTTGGTATTCGGAGGGCCATTCTAAGATGTCTTTAACTTTGGAGCCCTGTGGCCGCACCTGTCCTGTCCCAGAGGTCCCTAAATATTTGGCCTCCTTTAATCCAAAAAACACTTCCGGGGTTTGCGGAGGCCTTTAGCCAGTGTTCGGAGGACAGCTGCGCCGCAGTGATGCTCCCCCCAGGTGCCGGGAATAGATGAAACGCATCCAGGTAGGCGCACTGGGGGAACTGGTGGGGCTTCAGCACTCTGTCTACCGGGCGTTGAAGGTCCCCCGGGGCCCCGTCAGCCCAAATGGGAGGACCTTGTACGCAGTGCCCGCTAGGGTGCTAAAGCGTTTCCCCTTTGCGGATGCCGTAAAGGAATTTGCCAATCCCCTTTTTGTCATGTCAAGGGTAGTCGATCAGCCGTACCCAGCCGCTCAGGAGGTCATCAATGCGGGCATGGGGTAGGCATCGAACTGGAGATCTGATTCGGGCGCCTAAAGTCGTTACAGAACCTCCAGGAGCCGCCTGGCTTGAGACGAGGACAATAGGGCTGGACCGGGACTACCCTCTTAAATTATGTCCATGTCCAACATACGTTTCACCCCCAGTTCACCTCTGCGCGTTTGCCTCCGGAGTCTGTAGGGCCTCCCGACGATACCGGATCCGCCTATATGGGCAATCAGCGCGGTCGCCAGTGACTCGCTCACTCCCTGGGGGATGGCTCGAGTGTTTGGGCTAACTCCTGCCGCTGCTTGGGGTCAGCTCTTTCCCGGGTTAAGGGCAGTTGTGCTCGCGAAAGGAGAGTGACCTATGGACTAAAAGCTCCTCTCTATCTCCAGGGCTTTAACAGGTTGACATGATAGATCCTTCACTCGGTCGCGATTGGGCTTTTTCCCACCAAATAGTCGGCAGTCCTTTCTCCTTAACCTAAGGCCCTTGCCAGTGAGCGAGCAGCCGAGTGGGAGGTGGGCGAGCACCATAATTTTCGGTCCCGGGGGAACTCCTGAGGCGGGTTGCGGTTGAAACCCACGGCCTGCGCTACCCTTGCGCACGAGTCACGTGCTCTTTTGGGGGGGGCCTGATCTTTGTGAGTCGGTCGCGCGAGTTGCGCTCGTACTCAAAATGTTAGAGAGGAAGAGCCTCGGCCTCCCAGCCTTTTTTTAGGATGTCGAGGATTCCCGGGGTTGTCCCCCTGTAGCAATTCAAAGGGGAGAGAAGCCTGGGGCCTCCCGGGTAAGCAAAAGCACGGGAGGCTGGTCCCAGTTCCTGCCGTCCGCTGATATTTTGCAGCATCTGTTGCGCCTGATTAAACGTTCACCAACCCCCCGTTTGCGGGTGATAACCGACGCCAGGTGCTTTATCTGCGGTAATTTGGCTACCTCCTAAACTTTATCCGAAGGAAGGCTTCCCCTGGTCCGGGGAGGACCTCTGGTATGCCCCGCGGCAAATTAACCAGTTCCGGGCGATGCTTTTAGTTTTGCGGAGCGCGGGGAACCGCCTCTGGGGACCGGGTGGCATAGTCCACCATGACTAGGATATACTTGTGGCCGGGTTGAGGGGGTCCAGGGTCCCAAATCGCCCTATCCTTTCAAAGGGGATGTCCAACGGGGGAATAGGGACTAGAGGAGCACGTCCCCCTAGGAATCTGGCGGTCTGGCACTCCCGGGCAGGATTGGGCAGAACCGCCGGACCTCCCCCATTGATCCCCGGCCAGTAAAGCGGGGCTTAATCCTTCCAGTGTTTTTCGGCCCGGTGGGCGCCTGGGAGGTGAGCATGTGCCACTCGCATATCTCCCGCCGGGAAAGGCGGAATTAGCAACAACTTCCGCACTCGCCTCATGGGTAGCCACTCGGTACAACAGATCGTCTCAAGGACAAAGAAGGGTTCCCGCTGGGATCCGCCCCCCTGTTTAGCTTTAGGCAGAACGACCGCATTCCGCAAAGCGCGGGGAGTCGCATTCCCTGCCCCCCTTTAAAGGAGGGCCGGGCGTGACCAAATTGATGGTCCCGGCCGGGGGTCTTTGGGGGCCCGGGCCGAAGAGTTCCTGCTAGTCCCTTCTCCGGAATCTTCGGGGCAAGGTCCCTACACGAAAGGTCCCCGAGACACCAGCCCCATGGGCCTGCCCTGTCGCAGGTGGAGGCGCGGGAGGTGCCTTTTCCTCATAACAAGATCCAACTAGGCCCGAGGGGGCAATGGCTTACCGCTGGGTTCTTTTAGACCAGTCTTGTCCCAAAATCACTGGGAAGGGGGTCAGGTAACACAGCGACCGTCATTTGGGTTGGTTCCTTCCAGGTGACATACAGTGGCCCGGCGATATGACCTAGTCCCCCCTGCACAAGTGACCAACAAATGCTGTTTTAACCACTTCGCGGAAGACAAACGGCGAGCAACAATGGTAATGTTGCTGCGGAATCAAACAAAACCACCACGCGTGCCCATTTAGCAACACCACTCCCTGTTCGACTCGCCAAGGGATGCGGCGGTACAATACCTCTCCGGCGACGTCCAGCTGCAGTCCAAGGGTCGGGCGATGTGATGGGGGCAGTTTGGTACAGGTGACCGGTCCGCCACACTTGAAACAGCGGCGGGCCCCCTTCTGGCTCTGGCTGGGCTTCTGCAGCGCCCAGGCTCGGGGTGGCCGCCGCCCTGCCGGTTCCCGCGAGCAGGCTTTTTTTGACCCCAAGTCGGAGGACCGCAACTGCGCTCCAGGGCGCGAGGAGGCCCGACATGTTTTGGGAGGCGGTCCCCGGACCTGCTGGGCGGGGAACTGGGCATCGGATTGACCAGGCCTTCACAGGCCACCCGCCGACCACTTTCCCCGCGGGTCCTCTGGCCGTAGCAGCGGCCCATCTTGCCCCAGAACTCAACGCCTGGGCGCGGCGGGCTTTTCAGGTCAAAGACCCCGTTCGCCATTGACCGCCTGCTGGCCGGCTAATGCCGTGGGGGGCCAATGGTTGAGGAAGGGGGCGTGTTGGCCTCCTCAGGAGGTCATTAGCCCAGGGGCGGTCCTTCAGGGAAAGGCGCCAGGATGGGCGCCCACTCGGGCCGCTGCCACTGTCCGGTGGGTCCCTCAAACATGCCCAGGTAGCGCCCCGCCTCCAAGGGGCCCCGGGACTAAGGAGGGCGGCTGCCTGTCGGGTTGGTCCGCCCGTGGCTTCCACTAACCTGGCCCGTGGCCTCCAGCTCCCGGTGGTGGGGGGCTTGGCGAGCCTCAGGCCTGGAGCTGGTCGTTTATCTGCAGCACCGTGTTGAGGTTTCCGTCCCCCCGCATTCCGGGGTCTCTATCCTGCCGGGTAACCCCTTGTCAGGACCAGGACAGCAATAAGGGTTGGGGTTTCCGGCCCCAGTTAAATTAGAACTTTTCTCAAAAAGGAAAAAAAAAGGTCAAAGCATAAACTAAAAAGTTCATAAGCACGCCGAGTCCTGGCGTCATGCCATTTATTGGGGTGGAGCCGGAAGTGGAGGAACGCTGGGAAGGACCGCAAGGGAGGATGGGAAGGATGCGCCCGGGCAAGATGGCGGAGGAAAGGCGAATACCGACCGCGTCAATCCAGGCCTATGGTGCAGGAAGGTCTTTCTTTCTACGAGGAAGCAGAGGAGAAGTTAATACCCGCCATTCCCCGGCGAATGGTTCAGGTGCCGAATCAATCCGCTGCCTCCTACTGCGCTTGACATATATATATATATATATATATATAATATCAGCAACACTCATGACAATCACAAACAATTACTTGTCAATCATGTTACGTTATTACTAAAATGTTTCCTTTTCTTTTTACTTCTCCGCTGCCAAACGCGGGTATTTTGCTATATATATATATAGATAGATATGACAACAACACTTTACTTTACACACTTCCCGCAAGCTGGTTTTCCCCGCTAGTGTAAATATATATATATATATATGTGTGTGTGTATGTGAGTATATATGAGCTGCAACTATTTAGCTAAAATCTTGTACTTTTAAATATCTTGAGTTGGTTAATTATTGTTTTGGTTAATCAATTAATCAGGCATTTTTAAAAATGCAATGTTTGTGCAAAAAATTATTCAAAAGGAAAGATATTAATTTCTTCTACAGCACTTTCCTTCACAAGAATAGTACAAAGTATGCACTAGACTTGCAGTTGCCAAAAAAGTACATAGCAGCAAGTCTCGCTACTAACTGTAAGGTCAAGCTTAACACTTTCAAAGCTGTTGTCTATGTCAAGGAGAAGAAGGACAAATCCACTGATAAACACAGACAAATATTTCCTAGAAAATATTGTTAGATTTTATCTGCTAGATGTCGGCAAAGACTGTGAGATAAACTGAGTGTCACATATTTAAAGTCTCTTTTTATTTACAGTGTAGCACCAAATCCTAGATATAGCTTTTATAAAAAGAAATGCAGTACTTTGTAAAAGACGTTTTTCATATTATTGATCACTTGGATTCTACACCGTCAGATAAAGATTTTGAGCTGCCATAAAAACAAAAAAGGTAACACTGTTTCTAGTTTATTCCAAAGTGCAGAGAGAGTGGGATGCGAGTTACTCTGATGTGTTTTCTTTAAAGGTTCTCAAACATCACATCTACTGAGTAAGCTTATTTTTGTAGATCTTTCAAAAAATAGATTTCTTATCAGATGCAAAGTTGAAATGACTTCACACTTTTAAGTTATTTCCCTTTCGTACCACCACTATACTTACATCATCCATCTACAGCACATCTCAACATGTGATTAATGTTACTCTTGTCAATGAAGTGACATATGCAATAAGTAACAAGGCAACTAAATAATAACAAAATGAGTTTTAAACTCTATGCACCATTGATTACTTAATATATATTTGACTTTATTTTCCTGTTAGTTGGTAATCTGCTAACTACAGATTTTCTTTGCTGTGCTATCCTATAGACAACACTCTTAGAAGCATTCAAGAAAGTTCCATATTTGAAAGCCAAGACAATGAAAAAGGCTAAAAAAAACAAGCTAGACTTACCACTGTGACTTCTGATCCTAAAATGACCACTTGTGTTTGTCCAAAATTAACATTAACTTGCTTTTTGCAGACTGCATTTCCATATTCGGCAGCCGCTGTTTGAACTGTGACCAAAAAAACTGTGTTTTGGGTTTTACTGCCTGTAGTAGAAACAACACATGTGTTACCTTTTACATGCTCCATCTAGTATATAAAGTACATTTTTAGTTAAAAAAAACTTAATATGTTTATTTTTGTTTTTTTTTATTAAAGGGGAAAACAGTCTTTTGTTTATTTTTTTTCTGTAGGTAAATGGGAAAGGCTGAGACAGAGAACTGTTCTGTTTTATATAAACCCCTTTCAGAAAAATTCGGAGTAAATTTCCTTTTTGGGAAAGGGATAGA
>NW_024383141.1:0-12975 GCF_016835505.1 Polypterus senegalus | reverse complement strand
TTGAAAGGAACCATAGTTACCCTTTGTAAAATGTGGCTACCCATGGTGAAAGGTTTAATTTAGCCTGTTTTAGCCCTTTCGAGGGATTTTCCACCGGGGGTTTGGCATCGGAAAAGGGATCAAACTGGGAGACTTGATTAAGTCGACTTAAGTTTTTGCAAAACCTTCAATTTCCATTAGGCTTACTGACCAAGTCAAAGGGACCAGGACCAGGGACTTGACTTAATTCTATGACTCTTAGTTCCAGCAGCGCTGATCTAAATTTTCCCACTCAAGCTTTTTTGCCTCGAAGTCGATTGGGCATTCTCCAACTATACCCCGGTTCTGTCACAATATCGGCACAATCAGAGAGGTCCTTCTGGTTTTCACCACTACCTCTGGGATGAACAAGATAACTGATTCCAGCTCCTATCACGTCTAGGATTTAAATCTGAAACCGGGTTAACTTTATTCCTATGAGCAAAGAGTGAGCGGGGCCTGACTGAAGAAGGATGGGGATCCCGTCCTTCCACTGTTTCAGCAGATTTACACGATAGACCCGCCTCGATCAGTCGGAATATTGGGTTGTTTCACCAAATAGTCAATGAGTCTTTTCCTCTCCTCAACTTCATATGGACTTTGCCAGTGGGCTGGTAGCTTAGAATGGGAGTAGGAACAAAGACTATGGCTCAGTCTCCTGAGTGGAACTCCCAGAGACCCCTCCTCGTCGTTATCAGGCCTGTGCTGTTTGTGCCTCTTCCAGATGATTTTTAAGTAGGGGATGAATTTTTTCAAATCTGTCTCGAACTTTGTGGATATTCTAATATGTTTCTAGAGAAACAGCCTCTTCTTCCCACTCTTCTTTTAAAATATCCACTATTCCCAGGGGTTCACGCCATACAAATTCAAAGGGTGGGTGCCGAGGCTAGTTGTACTTCCCGAATGCAAAAAAGGGCAAAAGAGAGGAACTGGTCTCAGTTCCCACCTCCTCACTGACTACCTTGAGCATTTATTTGAAAATCTGATTAAACCTCTCTACTAGACCATTGGTTTGAGGAAGATACACCACGGTCTTCAAGTGCTTTATTTTAAGTAACTTGGCCATTTCCTGAACATCTCCAAGGTAAAGGTGTCTCTTAGTTTGTCAGGACTTCTTTAGGGGTGCTGTCTCGCCAAAGACCCTTAAGCAACCCGGGGATGGCTTTAGGTAGCTGAGGAATGGAAGAGTTTTGGGATATTGAGTAGCATAATCAACGAGGACTAAATATATTTGTGTCCCCCGAGCAGAGGCCCAGAGGTCCTACTATGTCAATTCCAATTCTTTCAAAGGGCATATTTAATTAGGGAATGGGAATGAGAGGAGCATGGTCCTTCCTAGGAATTTGTCACAATTGACACTCAAGGATGTACAAAAGCAATGAACCCCCCCATTGATTCCAGCCAAAGAAATAGTAATAAATGTTAATCCTTCCAAAGTTTTTGGGGCCCAATAGCTCCTAGGAGGTGGGCGTGCTAATTTACAAACCTGCCGCCCGAAGGTCCATGGAATTAGTACAATTCCACGCTTCCCTTTTTGCTCCATTATCCGATACAAAGGTTGGTTTTCTAAAAAAAGTGAGGACCTTGTGGCATGGGCTAATGAGTGCTCTGGCCATTGACAAGAAAAATGCATTTTTCATAAATTTGAGGAACTCGTCATTCCACTTTTCCCCTTTATAAGAAGCCGTGTTTCTCTAAACTGATACTCTAATATAGAGAGGGGGTCAGGACCGACCTCAATGGCATAGTTTTCCCCACCCGTGCAGCATTGGTGGATGATTTTTTGCCAGCGACAGCCCGAGAATTACCACATCACACTGGGTGGCTGCATCGCTCTCTCCGCTGCATAGAAGCAGCCTGAGACTGCTCATCCCCATCTATAATTGCCCAAATTTGTTAGGAGGGAAAGGTGCCCAACCGCTTTTAACCTTAGCCCAGCCCCGCCCAGTATCACTGGGGATGGTGGTTTTGGGAAAGGGAGCGAATGGCCAACTTGTTTAGTGATCCTTCATAGTTGATGACACAGAGATGGCGACCTGTACCAGTGGGTGTCTCCATTGGGCAGGTTAGACCAGTCTTAACTTTTATTCATTGTTGCTGTAGCACAAACCAGCAGGCCAATGGAAATGTTGCTGGAATTGAACGAGACTTCGGTTTTAAATCTGTTTGCAATTACCACTCCTGTATTTGAAATATCTAGGATTTGTCAAGACATAACCCTTCCTTCCCCCCGTGCAGCTTCTTGTTCCCGAGCAGTTTGAGCGTCCACAAGTCCAGGCACTTCGTGCAGGATCTGGCTTGTAGAAGGGTTTCCGAATTTTTTGGATTTAATCTGTCTGGGTTTTACTAAGGGACGGTTCTGCCTCTCAGATTGCAAGGGCCATCTGCATGTTTCTACAAGCTCTATGAGCTCTACATGTTTTTGAATTACTCCCAGACCGACTGGGTGAGCCATCAGTATTTTATTTAGAAACAGGGTAGCGGGCCACCTGTTCCACTATTTGATGTGCATTATTTTCATTTGTCCATACCCACTGCCCCACTTTGCTCACGGGGAGAAGCCTTTTGTTGGTTGGCCTCTCTGGGTCAAATTTCCACGTTTATGTTCCCCTCTGCCAGTCTGGAGCACCCCCAAGTTTCTTAAGGGCTCTGCCTTAGGGGGGAGAAAGGCACCCCTTTCGGGAGAGCATAATAAGCCCTTTTACTCCCCCATCTGGACCAGCCCAATCCTTGAGCCCTCCCAGCACCCCCGCTTCTCTCATTTTGCCGGGTTTAAAGTACGGGGAGAGAACCTGCACATGGGTCTGTCTGAAACACAGGACACAGTCCTCCACCTGAACCTCAGCCACGGTATTTTCCCCCACCTAGAAAAGCAGGCGGGGGTCCAGGTCCGGTTCCTCAGGAAATCCATAATCCTGCGGGCTAAAACCAGTTGTCGAAGAATTAACAAAACAACCACAAAAAGTTTGGGGAAACCAATATTATTTCCGGGCAAATTGGAGTAAATGATCACACCAGATATGTATGAACAGAATCCAGAACAGAACTGCCTTGATGGCAAAAGATGGGGGCGTTAAGGCAGACCGGGGGAGGTGATTCATCTCTGGGCCAGAACCGAAGTAATGTCCTAACCCTGTGACCAGAAGTGACATCATCTCTGGGTCCAGAACCAAAATTTTGTCGATGACCCCCTGACTGGAAGGAAGTCATCTCTTGGGAAACAGAAATGATGTCATTAGGGGCCAGGCAGAATTTCCCATAACTGGTCTGTGAGGAGTGAGAGAAGGATAGTGAACTACGCCATCCCCTGGTTTGGTATGGAATTCCCTCATTCAGGCCCTTTAGCTGCATCCCAGTTGCATATGCACAACAAATTATACACTATTAGTAGTATTTTAAAGTCGATTCAAAAATGACATGAGTAACCAATGTAACAAAACTAAAACTGGTGAGATATGCTCAGATTTTCTTTTTCTATTTAAAGATTCTTTCTGCTGTGTTCTGTAAATTAATGTCTTTTGTAAATAGTTTTATTGGAAGTGCATTACACCAATCTAGCCAACTGAAAAAAAAACCATGAATTAATGAAGCTCCCATACATGGGAAAACTAATAAAACCTCTGGACATGACAGTATTTCACCAATTGCACTGAAAGAAATGAAAGCCATCACCAATAAAACCTTAACAGGCATATTTAAGCACTCATTTCAGAAGAGAAGCCCTGGGGACGGGAAAGTTCCAAATGTGACTGCAGTCTTTAAGAAGGAGCCCAAATGTTTCTTGATAGTAAAGACTATTAAGTCTCATTTCTGTGACATGTAAAATTACAGAAACTATAATAAAATAAAATTAGCAAAGACTTACATGAAAATAGCATTCTAAAACAGCCAGCATGGGTTTTTTGAGGGAAGATCTTGTCAAACAAATTTTAGATTTTTAAACAGGAAAGTAAAGTTGAAAAAGCATAGAACACAATTTACTTCCTATGCTATTCCAGTCCTATGCTGAAGATTAATTCTAAAAATTGAAGCTATAAAATATCAGATCCGTGGAATCCTAGTAGGGGACAAAGCGATCTATTAATGAGAATGCTCCATGTTGGTATGATGCTCCAGTGGAGTTCCTCATTGGGTCTGTCCTAGAACTGTTACTTTTTCTGATTTATGTTAATGACATAATTTTGATGAAGTTACTTGAACTTGTTAATTCTACAAAAGAATAGTAAAATGGAGGAAAGACAAGACACTGAAAGGTAGTTAAAATAATTCAAAAGACTTGCATAATTTTAGAACTGGGCAAATACTTGAAAAGTGCAGTTTAAGGTAAAAAAGGGGCAAAGTGTTACACATGGGAAAAAGGAATGTCAATTATAAAACAAAATGAAAAAAACTATCCTAAAGGAAAAAACACTGACACAACATTTTCATCATCTAAGCATCAAGGATAAAATGTTAGGTTATATCAAAAAACTGCTGAATATAAATCAGGACATTTGGCTTAGACTATATTATGCACTAGTAAGACCATATCTGGGGTACTGGCTGTTGTGGTCACCAAAGCTGCAATAAAGAAATAGCAGCACTTGGCGCTTGCAGAGGGAGAGCAATCAGATGCATCCATGGACTTAAGAACATGTCCTACTCTGAATCACTTACCTTGGGGAACATGAGGAAATAAGGGACATGCATTTAAGTCTGAAGCCAGGAAGCAATTTTAATGCAGAGTTTTGGGAATCCACTACAAACAACCAACACAAGTAGTTGAAGCAGAAACCTTGAAGCCTTTTTAAGAAATATCGGGATCAGATAGTGAAATTGCTTTGTATTACCCAAACAAATGAGCAGTCTCCTTTTTTGTCAGATTTCTTATGTTCTTATTTTTATAGCAAATGCAAAGTTCCATCATGCCCCCAGTCACACATTAGGTTAAAGGGGAGTGTGTAATGGTCTTGTTGAGTAAGTAATAGGGGGAATAGGTGTAGCATACAGACGTAACACAATTCTCATACCACCTTTAAAAATGAAGGAGGTAGTTCTCACAGACATCCTGTAGGTACACCAACCCTTTATGTGCCTTCCACTGTAAAAAAATATAGACCTATGATGTTGTTTTGGTAATTACCAGAGATAAATTATTTTTGTTACATGCCATGCTGAATTATAGTCTTTTTTACTCTTAAAAAAATGTGATGTGTGGTCTTGACAGGTGCCATAAAAATAAACTTTATTGTAATATGGAAAGTTGCTGAGCAGGACAATACATTTAATATTATTACTGCAGATCAAGTGGTTTGTTTTCCCTTTTCATGGGTCCTAATATTTTTTATTTTATTTTTTAATACATACATTTTAGGAAACTCCCAGGTTACCATTCCTGATATTTACTTTGTTTTTAGTTTTATTGAATTTAAAGGTAAATACAGTAACTAAAACTCAATTCGATCAAATATTGGCCATTACAATACTCCGGCATCAGTATAAAAATTAAAGTGTAGTAAATCATAATCAACAACAACACCCATCCCTTACGTAATTCAGAGCTGTGAACAGAAATCCCAGGGGAAATAGCCCCTTTAAAGGAAAACAGACTACAGGCAGAGCCCCGGGCAGTTTATTTTAGAAGAACATTAAAAAATTTTTTGTACATTCTGAAAGTAATTACTCAGATTACCGTTCAAAACCCCAGGTGATTCGCACATGAATAACTCCACCCAGGTAAAAAAAAAAAAAAAAAAAAACATTAGACAGCCATTAAAGCCATAGTTGTTTTTAATTATTTCTAAATAAAATTGAACAGCATCGAAGTCAAGTTTAAAGGAATATGTTTTTTTTGCATTGAGTTTTCGGCTAAATTCAGCAACAATGTATACTTTTTTAAAGGGAAATTACAAAGATGCAATTAAATTATTTCCCAAATACAGTTGGAAATGATTATGTTGTCAGAAAATACAAGTAACTGAAATACAGATATAGTATGACAATTCAGACTTATTGATGGTGCAGACAAGTCAGTCTTGGTCAGGGGTTTGTCAGAATATTAAAGATTTCATTCTTTAAAATTAATTGTATAGCTAGAATGTGTGTGGTTTAAATTTTAATCTTTACTTGTTCTATTGAATACATTAAGAAGTTAAATGACATTCAAACATAACTTTTAAAAGAAAACTTAAAAACCTGAAACAATTAAAATGTGTAATCATAAACATCACTAAAATCCCTACTCTACCCAAACCCATTGGGGCAAATTAGAATAAGATGAGAAAAAGAGAAAGGGGGGAACACTGTGGTAAACAGCCTCTTATTAATTAAAACAATAGGAGCTTAGAGAGACACAAGCATGATCTCAATAAAGTTTACTTGTGGTAAAATAACATTAATAATATTTTCCCAAATTCTAAAGAACTCTGCAATTTCCCATAAAAGGCAATTAGATTTTCTACTTTTAGATTAAAAATATCAATTCATAGACAATATAATAATAATTTTATTTATGCTTTCACTCCAAACTTCAGCACGGTAAAGGACTTTCTAAAGGGTCCAACAGGCAAGTCCCATTTTTTACAATTCAAACCAGCAACCTTCTATTGCCAGTGCAGATCCTTTTCCAGCCACCACCCCCACTTTAGTAGAAGTCTAATTTTTAACTTCATAGCTGATGAGGGTTTAAAGACACAGCAGTTTTCTTAAAGTCTTCTACAAAGTTCTGAGTGAGTGAAAAACAAACTGATTAGCAGCACAGTGCGAAAAATTACTCATGACTGGAGCACAGAGCAGGCATCGTGAGGATTTCCCTAAAGAGTTTCTTTTCAGATTCAGTCAGGAGGCATAAATTCAGAGCTGTCTTCCTCTTTCCATGGCCAAAATTATGAATATTTACAACCCAGTAGTATCCCTTTGAAAAAAAGGAACATCATACACCCTTCTTTTTTTGATATTTGTAAGCTGAAGTTTTAATATGTAGTTTTTTTCCTTCCTAATTACAGCAATGCTCTGAGACAGAAACACAAATTTTGGGGTGATATTCTTTTTTAAATGTATTAGCTCTGCCCCCTAAAGAGGGTGAAGAATTAACTGTCTGTTGACATCTTGTATAGGTGTTCCATCAAACTGTCAAAATTTGGTCTAAAAGTTCTTTAAGGTCCATTGAATTGTAACTCCCAAAATTCTGTCTAATATACATTATATATTCAAAAGTGTAGGAAAAGGTTAATTTTAAATCAAGAGATCTTATAAAAGTCTTTAACATTTGTTAACATCAGAGACAGTTTTGGTTATGATGAACAAAGCAAGATATTTTTCTTCCATTCCTTTCCTCATACTTCCCTTTTTTTTCTGTGTTTTGCTGTAGATAAAGAACTGAATATTTGATAGCAATTGCAAATAGATTGGAATAGTGGACAGAATAGTTTATCTCTGTGAATATCATCATCCTAATCATCACAGATTTAATGGCCATTTCTATTTATAAACAGATGAGGTGATTGCTTCCTGAAATTTTTTCCCCCTCTGTGGTCCTGAGCATTCTTTTGGGTGAGTCCCATTCTTTGTACTTTATGTTCTGCTTTTATAGACCACATTTATGTCCAATTGAACATCATACAATTTTCATAAACTTTCCCTTCAATGTCAATGAGATTCTTTAGAAGTTGAGTTGTGGACGACTCCAGAATTGCTCCCATGCACCTTCTAACACCTTTGCTATCACATTTGTGCCAGCATACAACCAGCACTCCATATGGGAAAGATGCTATATAAATAAATGTATGTATTATTATTATTGTAAGAGAGGAACATTTTTGTACACTGCAGAGTTTTCTTCTATTAGGCAAAACATGTAAATAATAATTAAAACAATAGATGAAGGGCAATAGGCACCCTTTGTTTGAGAGTGGAATGATAGTGAAAAGGCAAATTTCTGAACAAAGCTGGCTTAGGAAAACAAGCACTAGGTGAACAGAATGTCTCAGTGGGCCATGGAATATCAATCAAGGTGTAAACATATCAAACAAGTTACTGTTGTTTATTCACTGCCCAAATTAAAGAAACATTTGTACTGTCATAAGGTTCTTAATGTTAAGATTTGGTTTAGCACTTTTATTGCTTAAGCTTTTAGCCTGTTAAATAATTTAAAGAGTTCCCAGAGTCTTAATAAAACTGGTGGCATAGTGGATCTTTTAATAATTCATTGCATTTATATAGCGCTTTTCTACTACTCAAAGCGCCAGCAATTGCAGGTTAAGGGCCTGCTCAAGGGCTCAAAGAGCAGAGTCCTTGGCATTTACAGATTTCAACCGTAACCTTCCGATTGCCGTGCAGATCCCTAGCTGCCAGCCCCGCTTTAACTGCATTTAGGTTGACTACCTATAGTGCAACCAGACACCAGATCACATTATTATTGAAAAAAGCAGAAATATTCACCATTTCAAAATGACTCAGCTGCCGAGATCTACTTTTTATACTTACCACATCATCATTCTGCACTTCTTGCACACTTTCTGCTGACTCATCTTCAAACACCGCTTAAAACAATGGGACATTGGATTCTGTTTCTCCAAACACCTTTACCACACATGTCACTTTCCATTCACCCATCTATACCATACTTCCATCACCTTGGGCTTTCCTGCATTTACTTGAGGCCTTTCTTCCAAACTTAGATTTTCATTTCAGTATTTTCCCTTTAATTCCTCTTCATTTTAGCTATCAACAGTCCATAGGCATGCAGTTTAGATGAATTAATGTTGCTCTGTCTGTGATATTCCCCTATGAGGGATGGATGTCCTCCAGGGATTTTAACTACTAAGCTGTGCTTGCTGGGATGGGTTCAACTTCCCTGTAAACCTGCCCTGGCACACTGGATTAAAAAGATGGCTGGAAAGTTATTGCTGTTAAAATGTGTGCAGCCAGTTATGTGAACTAATGATGCCATCAAATTTTCATGTAGAAATCTGGTATTGTAAAACTTTCTACCTTATAATGAAACAATCAAAACGAGTATTACTTGGATCATTAGTGTCTGTTTATTCAATGATAGATTTTTGGTTCCTTTATTTCATCCCCATTTTCTAACCTGCTTAATCCAGACCACGGTCATGAGGGGTGTACTGGAGCCTATCCAAACATAAGGCAGGAACAAGCCCCCCATATTTCATATTAGATTTTGCTTCCTTCATTTTCCATTTCATTTTTTAACCTGCTTAACTCAAACCAGAATCACAGGGTTTGCTGGAGCCTATCCCAGCACTCAAGGCAGGAACAAACACTGGATGGAGTGCCAGTCCATCTCAAGGCAATCACACACTCACACACCAAGCACACATAGGGCTCATTTAGTGTTGTCAATTCACCCAACCTGATGTCCTGAACAGTGGTAGGAGACGGGGAAAACCCATGCAGACATGGGGAAAACATGCAAACACCATGCAGGAGCACCAAGGATTCTAACCCTGGTCTCACTGCTGTGAGGCAGGAGCACTGCAACGCCACCATGCTGCCCTTGGTTCCTTTTATTTAGAGAATATAATAATGCAGAAAACTGGGCTCAAAAAATACTTTTTAAAAGCACTGAAAATGACATCTGCTATTTTTTTTTTCAGTTAGTTGGCATATCAGTAATAGTTAGATAGATAGATAGATAGATAGATAGATAGATAGATAGATAGATAGATAGATAGATAGATAGATAGATAGATAGAAGATACTTATTAATCCCAAGAGGAAATTAAATAATCCAGCAGCAGCATACTGATACAAAAACAATATAAAGTAAAAGAGGATAAAAATGCAGGTAAAACAGACAATAACTTTGAGTAATGTTAAGGTTTAAACAGGTGGATTTGAAGAGTCGGATAGTATGGGGAGGAACGTCCACAGTCTGTCACTGAAGCTGCCCTCTGCCTGGAGATGACACTGTTTAGTGGATGCAGTGTATTCTCCATGATTGACAGGAGCCTGCTCAGCCCCGCTCCCGCCACGGATGTCAAACTGTCCAGCTTCGGCTACTATAGAGCCGCCTTCCTCACCAGTTTGTCCAGGGTGAGGCGCCCTTCATGCTTCCTCCCAGCAACCACCCATAGAAGAGGACCGCCACAATCGCCTGGTAGAACATCTGCAGCATCTTATTGGAAGGAAGTATAGTCGGCTCTGACCTTTCTTACACAGAATCAGTATGGCAGTCCAGCCCAAATTATCATCCAGCTGCACTCCCAGGTATTTATAGGTCTGTATCCTCTGCACACAGTCTCCTCTGGATGATCACGGGTTCATGGGGGGCCGGGGCCCTTCTAAAATCCACCACCATTTCCCCTTGGTCTTCTGGGTTCAGGTAAGTGGTTTGAGTGCACCATTTAACAGTCCTTGATTAGCTTCCTACTCCTCCTCCTGCCCCTCCGGGATGCACCCCAGATAGCAGTGTCATCAGCGAACTTTTGCATGTGGCAGGACTCTGGGGTTCTTGGAACTCCGTATTAAAGGCTGAACAGGACCGGAGAAAGTACAGTCCCTGCTGCGCCTCCTGTGTTGCTGACAAAAATGTCAGACCTGCAGTTCTGGACGCACATACCCGGGTCTGTCTGTAAGATGGTCCAAAATCCAGGCCACCAGGGTGAATCTACCCCATCTCTGTCCCATCTCCCTAAGGAGCAGAGGTTGGATGGGTTAAAGGGCACTAGAGAAGTCCAAAACATAATTTTACAGCACCATTGCCTCTGTCCAAGTGGGAGAGGGATCGGTGTAGAGAAAGGATGATGGATCCTCCACTCCCACCTTCTCCTGGTATGCGAACTGAAAAGGGTCGAGGGCCCCCGGACCTGTGGCCTTAGGTGGTGGCAGCAGCCGCCCATGGCTTCATCAGATGTGACGCCAGAGCAACAGGCCGGAAGTCATTCAGCTCACTAGGACGTGATACCTTGGGAGGGGTGATACAAGATGTTTCCAAAGCCTTGGGATTCTCCCTTTCCAGGCTCAGGTTAAGATGCACTGTAGAGGATTCCCAGCTCCAAAGGCCTTCAGCAGTCGTGGCATACTCCATCTGGAGTTGCCAAACTTCCCGACAGAAATGGACATTTTATTTCCTTTTCTTTCTAAAATATTTACATACACAAAACACAAACATACACCAAATCAAATTATATTTGCCTTTCAAATTAACTGTATGTTCATAGAATTTCAATGAACATCAATATAAGGAAAACATACAAACTCCATGTAAAATGTTCTGCAGGTGAGTAGTAAACCAGAACACAAGTGACATGAGGTGGTAGTGCAGCCTCCGCATTGCTGTCCCACCAGAGCAAAGAAACAAGAATTTTAAATTAAAGTCTGAATACTAAGGACTAACCTGAATTAAAAGAGCTGTAATTACAAAGAAAACATAAGAGAGCAATTTATGAAGATGTAGAAGTAGCTGTCATGTTATGTTTATATGTAATTAATTAACCCATTTAAAACTAATACAGAAAATATTTGGGCCCAAATCTGGAAAATAACCTTTAACACACAAAATAGCAAAACACAAAAAATTTAATTATTTTCAGATTTTATTGATTCTGCAGTACTAACACTGAGAGAAGTTAGTAAAAAAGTAAAACAAACCCAGCTGACATTTTAAATTTTTTGGCCCTTTAGATGGCTTTAAAATGTAATGCATGAATATGATTAGCATTTTTATCTTCGTTTATTTCTTTCTCTTGACATTAACAGTCAATTCTGTATGAGGAGGGATTATGACAGGTAGGTTGAGTTCTGTCTTCTCCTTGCAGTTGTAGATTCGGTTCCTTTTTCAACAGAGAAGGTGTTGGAAGCCGAGATGCGGGTCTCCATTCCTACACCAAGGCACGATATCAAGGGAGAAATGTTTTTCCCAACAGTAATTTTGGTGGAGTTAAAGGAGATGCTTTTGGCTGATGTGGTTTCATATTCTTTGGTGGCAGTGGAAAAAAAAGGACTGCTCAGTGTCAGATTGGTTGACTGACCAACTCGCCCAAACTTCAATTCTTCTCCCAGTCCTGACCATTTTCTCCCACTGAATTTTGGCTTTACAGTAGGGGAACCATACTTCAGTGGGCTAAGATAGAGAGCTGATTGTTAAGGCGAGATCACCGTAGTTGCCACCCTTTTCTCCTGCTCAAGAATGAGTTGCCTGCCTAAGTTCTCCATGCTCATACAGGACCCAGACTCCTCTATTCACAATATGGGGGCGAGTAGTGTCATTGAAGTCAGAAAGCCCGGTTCGTTCAATAGTAACATCTTTCTTTCTTCCACCATATTAGATTTTCAAAAAAGAGATCAAAGTGTCAAAATGTTGTCAGTGATGATTTGAAGAAGAAAATTTATCATTCCCTTCAACAGTGGCATACTTCACCCCGCAACAAACTGCCGGCCTTTGAAGTTAGGGTGCTCAAGCTACCCAAGGGCAGTAATTACAATTAAGGATGAAATGCAGTCATTAAAGTTTTCATCAATTAGACTTGGAACAGTTTTGGTGAACCCTGCTCATCCCTTGAAGTTTTGGTGCTATAGACAATGATTTTGTTCATGGTTAGAACCTCTATTCTGGCCTTATTGAAGTCAGTAGCTATGAATACCAAGAGCTGTCTGTAGTGCCCTTTTATGACAAACTGCTTGTTTTATAGACATGAGTTCAAAGGCACTTCTCAAAGATATATATCCTAAACCTGGAAAAGTGTAAAACACCCTGTAAATGTTAGGTTTGGCACCATCATTATATAAGATTAGGTAAGAATATTAATGTATAAAACCTGCACAACAAAGTTTTTGCTTCTTGAACACTGTTGCGTTTCTTTTAGATTTTTTAATAACTTACGCCAAGATCAAGGAAGGCATTTTGTTGGCCCCTGAAAGAGGACAGCCGGGTTTTAAAAATCTGTTAGTTAGAGAAAAATGCCTGAAAAGCCTTAAAAAAACGTTGTTGACAATTTTCTAGGCAATTACAAATCC
>NW_024383140.1:0-13235 GCF_016835505.1 Polypterus senegalus | reverse complement strand
CCATGATGATAGTTTCACAATACAATTATATTGTGACTAGTTCTGCTAGTCCTGAACAGACCACAGTAGTGTATTATATAAGAAGATTTTTGAAGAAATGCTCTAAAGTGATTCTTTCAAAATACAGTATTTGTTTTTGGTACCACATTAGAACATATCAGAGTACCATACTGTTTACTACTATCCCCCACCTCTGGTAATTACTACTTATATTCTGATTTTTCGAATAATTTTTATTATGATTTCTGATTTATATTTCTGATTTTTGATTTATTCTGATTTTTCTAGTAATTACTACTTATATTCTGATTTGCAGACTGTGTCTTTAGTATAAGCTATATGGCTTCATAAGACCAGGAGAGGAGGATTAAATTCAGCCCAATTACTGTCAATGTGGAGTTGGCACATTTTCCCTATGTATAAGTGGGTTGTTCTCAGGTTCTCTACTTTTCTTCCACATCCTAAACACATAAAAGTGATGTTAAATAATAGCTCCATGCTGACCCTAAAGACTGAGAGTCGTCACAGTCTGGGTATGACTGTTGCCTCATCTAGGCCAGTTTCTGCCTGCCTTGCAGACAATACTGCAAACATTTGCTGTTCTTTTCCTACAAGCCTTAACCAGATTCAGTAAATGAAGGTGTAGACCATTTGGAGTAAAGGTATAAAACAGAATTGAAGGCAAAATACAATTTTTACACACATACACTTCTGTTATTTGTTTAATAATCAAACATTGATGGAATGCAGAGATAAAGGACACACATTCAGTTATAGCTAAATCCTAACACATTCACTTGATAGCATATAAAAAAGCAAATATGAAAGCGGTATATTATATATTACATACTCTCCAAAGGGATTTTAGTGCAGTGACATCCCTATCCTTGAAGTCACATGAGATGAAAAGCTTCAGAAAGTCCATAATATTCTCTAATGAAAACATCTGTCTCAGCTGGCTGAGAAGGAAGGGTTTGCTTTACTGCAGCTAAAAAGCCTGCATGACGGTAAGCTCCTGGAGAGGCAAACTGTGGTGCTCAGATGTTTTAATTCTAATACACTTTCATTCAGCAGTGTGATATAAAAAATAAAGCCCAAATGACTTTAAAATGAAAATATAAGCTTTCTTTTTTCTGCTTTCTGAAATATATATTCAAATGATTAGTTTTAGATTCTAGTATCTTTTCAAAAGCAGATGGCATGGCTTAACACTTAAGAACAATGGACTTGAAAAGCCTTTATCACTGTTTCATGTGCACACCACCAGAAAACCTCACTTTACATAATGTATTCACAATTGTATGTTTCTTTTGACTCTACATCATTAAAGTAAAAAAAAACAATTTACTAAGAAAATAATGAGTGACACATCAATCCATTTTTATACTGTAAGCAACTAACAAACTAAAAAGCATTTAGAACATTCTAATTTTCTTTTTAAAACTCAGAACAGTTATTTTAGGAAAAGTATAGAAATATTAAAAATTAAGATTCTTCAGGGTTAGCAAAACAGTACTTGATTCAAACAGACATGCCTAAAATGGCCGGTTTGACATGTCTTAGTGATGCTAATTCTGTGGGACTTACTCACGCATACACCTTGATTAATGCTATATGTACAGTCGTGTATTATTGATACATTAGCTTCAGCTTCTTACATATCCTTTTAACCTGCAGAACCTTAGTGTCTGAGACAAAGTCAAATTAGACTGAAAGCCACAACATGCAGAATTTTTTTTTTTTTTATATACACTCTAGTATTCTTTTGCCACATTTTTTCTTGTACAATACATGTTCTTTTATGCAAACTCGCTCATTGTCCTTTCAGAATACCCTTTTAGTAAATTAAAGATGTTAGAAACTGAATAAATATTAGAATTGAATGAGTTAAAATAAATGCACCAAAACGTATTAGACCATATTTCCCATGGAGAGGGTTCAGATTAAGCATATGTGAAAGGGATAAATCACTCCACACATGCATAGACTAATCTTGTTCTGTTTTTATAGGATTTCTGGTAACCTTTGCCAGGACCTTCAGAATCACCAAGGTATAATTTGACATGACATGCCTATAAGTCTGAGGCATACCTTTTGCTTAACATTGTCCTTAGAAGAAACCTTTAATATCCTGCAATCACTGGCCGGTCCAGTTCATCTCAAAATGTCAAAATGAAGCATATGTAAACAAGGTCAATATACCTGCTCATTCACTGTAGGCACATTGTACAATAATCAATGGCTATACACACTGCATTATCATTATCAAAAACTTCCTTTCTCATATAGTGTAACCATCAGCTTTGCTATGTGTAATTTCTTTGCACAAACCTTTGGCCAGAAAATAATACACCATGATTACATGATTTCTATTCACTACAACATATCAAATTGAAATGTCTTTGAAAGCCAGCAAATCTTTTTAAATCAATACATCTAAATCAAAGGAAAAACAAACTCATTATCTGCCAAAAACACAAAAATAAACAGTCCGAATTCATTAAGCAATAAACAGCAGAAATTCAGTCACATAACATTTTAAATAGACAACTAAATGTCAGCTTTTGACAAATTCAGTTACCATTAGTTGACAATATTTTTTATGCTAAAGGAGTTACCTTGAAAATAGGAACTACATTATACAAGAATTCATCAAATAAATGCTAGATCACACTGCTCCATAATTCCCTGTGTCAAGTGTTCACAGGCTCAGTGCAACTATAGGAGCACAAGCACAGCAGAGACGCTTTGATGCCAGGTCTCCAACAGGCAAGAAATATTTTGCTTACTATGTAAAGCACAGCTGACCATGCACAATAAGATATAATGACGATCAGGGTGGGATCTGGACCTTGGAATCACACCCATCTCAAGAGACCTGGATCTCAGCAGCTAACAATAGTGCTAAATCACCTGAACACACCCTTAGAATTCATCCAACTGAAACCTGGAATGATGCAACAATTCAGAATGGGTCCTGGAATACTGGAGCACTTCTGACAAAGGCCTCCGAATCTGGAACACCAATGTCTGGAGCAAATAGTTCAGAAGCAGACAGGACTGGGACAGTGCAGGACCCAGCCCTAAGAAGTCATTTGTGTGTAGTTATGGCCAAGACACTACAAAAAGATATAGTATGCAAAGCTGTGCAGAGGAGAGCAACCAGATGCATCCCAAGACTTAAGGACATTTCAGAATCTGAAAGACTCAATGAATTGAACTTGTGTAGTTTCCTCCATTCCAGGTCTTAAAATTCTCAATGGCATGGATAAAGTAGATGCAGCAAATTTCTTTGTGCTTAAAGGTAAATCACATACTTGAAGGCACTGGTGGTAATTAAATGGAAGTACTTTTAAGACTGAATCCAGGAAGCACTTCTTTATCCAAAGAGTTGTGAAATCTGAACAAACTACCAAGACATGTAGTTGAAGCAGAAACCTTGGCAACCTTTAATAACTATGGATGTCATACTGGAGCAGCTTAGCAATACAGAAAACAAACAAACCTGATGGACTGAACAATCTCGTTTGTCAAATTTT
The DNA here is from genome assembly GCF_016835505.1 of Polypterus senegalus. Classification (NCBI taxonomy): domain Eukaryota; kingdom Metazoa; phylum Chordata; class Cladistia; order Polypteriformes; family Polypteridae; genus Polypterus; species Polypterus senegalus. The sequence continues at coordinate 9,696 of NW_024383140.1, read as the reverse complement.
TTATTTGCCATGCACTATGCAATTGGCATCTATTGCTCAATTAACACATAACGTGATTTGGTGTAGGCAGTACAAAAATCAGAACAGATAAAGTTCTGTGACCAACACACTCATGGGATTTTGGTTTTGAGTCCAAAAAGCAGTCCTTGCAAAATTTTCCATAAAAGTGGTTTGACTTTGAGGACAAAATTGTCTTAACTTACGTGGAACCTTACAAGACAGGGTCATAGTTTCAAGTGGGAATGTTTTCTGTGGGTGCACTGGGTGTAAGTGATGAAGAGGCATAGAAAACACGAGTGCATTTTCCCCTGGCTACATAAAATTAAAATGCTTTTTGCCTAAGATATTGTCAAAGCGATACAATTCTTTGATAGTCTGGAGGCAAAACTGGCATAGCATTTTCAGCTAATGGTGGTCTTAGGCAGTGTACCCATTGCCACAATACTTTTACAGGAGCAGGAGTACAAATAGGGGAATGGTAGCCTGTTGGTTTCTGTAAAGCACAGATGTCTGTGTGGAGCTGATTTATTTATGCAGATCAGGCTCACCACAGAGAACAGACATTTAGTAAAATAATGATATTTATTGAGACGAACTTGTAATTTGAAATTCTCTAAAAAGAACAGACCAGATTTGGGAAAAAAAGCATTATAGTGAATAAATCCTAAAGAGCAAATGCAAAAACAGAATCAGAACAAAAATTCAAATGAGAAGAAAATCCTGGGCAAAAACTTAGAAAAGCTACAGGCAAACAAGGACCATCTTAGTTACCCTCTTTATGTCCTCTATTGCTCCATCATGTGACTACTTTCCAACAGAAATTGCTATCAACGATATAAAGATGGAAGGGGTCAGGGATGAAGCACCCATAAGAAACAGGGTGAATCTCCGACATTCCATATGTCCTTAACTGAAGTTGCTTTTGGAATATAGATAAGCAGAATTAATTATCAGCATCCTTGAAATGGTGAAAAGGATCCTCTAATCTGGCATAAACACCATCAGACACTACTGTTGTGGCTTCTTCAACTCATTGCCTTATAATTTTGTGTAAATAGAGGTAGAAAATGATGCACTTCTTCTCTGGATTTTTGCCACAATTGACAATGCCATGTCTTCTGAGGTGAAAGCGTCACCAAACACATCATCTATTGTAATAAATTAATCACTCCCTCAATAGGAACAATCATATCCATAGAGTGTTAAAAGAAATGCAAGGAAAATAAAGTAGAAAAGTAGAGTAGAAAATAGAGAGATATTAGGCATCATTACACAGTTGATTATGTTTTAACATGCATGTGCTGGTGAGGGATGATACGGGTCATTTTCCTTAGAAGTTGAAGGACACTAGTGTGTTGTCAGCTTTTCTACTCTCATTAGAGTATTGGCATTGTCTTTGTGTTCTTCAAGTCTTTTTGTCACCTAAGCTGATTAATTTTATCAACCCTATACAATAGGTTTTTTGTGTGTTTATCTTTTTTGTTTCCTGTTACTCTGCATTATACAGAATTTATACTTTTGTGCTCACAGAAGCTACTTTATTCAGGTAGGTGTTTACATTTAAAATGTATAGCTACTTTAGGCAAGTGAAGTATTCTCTTATAAGCACTAACATATTGCTATAGTATTAGCTTCTTTTCCAGTGTGGCGAGCTGGGGGTGGTACCCAGCTGGGACACCTGGAAAATCCGGGGAGAGGGACTACGCCCTCCGGACCACAAAGGGCAACCATCCCTGGTTGGATGGAGGCCACAGGAACAGAGCACGAGCTCAACCCTATAGGGGCCGTGAGTCTCCGCCAGGAGGCACCGAACACTTGAGAAGCCCAGGACGTCAGCACTTCCGCCACACCAAGGATTACCAGGGACACCCATGTGCTTCCGGTGCTCATGCGGAACTTCCGCCACACCAGGAGGTGCCGTGGGAAGCTCATTAGGAGGCACCTGGAGCACAGCTGGGTGGACTTAAAAGGGGCCGCCTCCCTCCATTCAGTAGCTTGAGTCGGGTGAAAGAGGACAGAGCTGGGAGGAGAGGAGTGGAGGCAGTGAAGAAAGGCTGAATACAGAGGCCCAGACTGAGGGGTGTGTGGTGCAGGGCACTGGTTGTCGTGGACATTTGTAAATATTGTAAATATGAATACACATGTGTTGGTGCTTGAACCATCAGTGTCTGCCTGTCTGTGTGAGGGCTGGTTCCCCACCAGGTTAGTGTTAGAAGCAGAAGAAGTTACACCATTTTGTAATTTTATGTTAAAGAAAAAAGGAGGGCTTTAAGCCCCTAAAAGGAAGAGATAATTAATTGATTTATTAGAAAAAATTGCCAAATTGAAGGTGATATAAAATTGGTCAAAAGCAAAATACCATTTGGGCATCTTCAAGGCCAAAATACCAAAAATACAATAATGAGGGAAATGTCAGGTGAAATGAAGACCAAAGTACAAAATAAACACACACAGAAATAGCTAAGAAATACAAAAGTTGAAGTTCAAAAAACAGTGTTATATAATCAGGTAGAGATATGGAATACACTGGGAAAAGGGCATGAAATGGGTCAAAACCAGGATATCAAAGAAAGCCATTTGTCAAAGCCAAAACGTAAAGCAAAGGTTAATACACAAAACAATGAAACACATGGATTTTTGGCAAGCTATTGGTTTTTTTTTTTAATCCGGATAGAGAAGGATTGCCCCGGAAGATCCTTTATTCCTTTTTGTCACAAAACTTCAGAGTACATCCCAACAACCATCTTGACAATACACACTAGAATGGTGGCAAATATACACAAAACTAAATGGCAACCAAGACAAGCCAAAATGTTTTATTTAAAATTCAAACAGACTGGAATAGCAAAATGTAAATGGCAGAAATGAATTTAGGGTCTCTAGAAACCTACCAAATCACATGCTGGATTATGAATATTGATGCACAATTCTCAGTCAAAAAATAAACAGTAATTCCTAATAAACAATCCCTTAAGGCTGATTAATATACAGGTCAAATCAAAGATATAATAAACAGGAAAGGACCAAACAATATTACGTTTAAAATTCCAAAAATATAAAATTGAAGAAAATACGAGAAATACAAAAGACCAAAAAACTACATTCCCATGAACAAATAGCGGCCTAACTAAACAAAAGGCCAAATATTAAAATAATAAATCCAAACTGACCTTCATATAGAAATACAAATGGTTTGAAAGAAGGAGGAGAGAACCTGCAAACAAATAGTGCTGCCCAAGTTTGCCTTCAAGTCTTAAATACAACAAGCATAAGTTGACTCTTATAAATCTTCCTGAGAACAATAAAATGGCATCCACAAATCCATTATCATCTTGAAAGATTTTCCTGAACAAAAATATGAATCATCACCTTTTTTTCTTTGTGGATTTTGAACCATTTGATTCATAATACCATTTGAGCTTGTCAAAATATGCATCAATGTTTTCTTTACTTTTCTTTTACTTGAAGAATTAAGTATTAAGCATTTTCAACAAAATAAGTAGCTAACAGGTTTTATTGTTAGAACCAATTAACTGATAATCTCATTTCACTTGATTTGTCTTTATTCTTTATAGAATAAGATTATGTTTTTTCTTTTTTAATGTTTTAATACCAGCTTATATGTAATTACAGGCCATTTTTAAATATCCCTAAACTGCAAAATAAATATATACATTATGACTTGGAACTATAAAGAATAAATTATACTTAAGCATTCAACCTTTGAAAATGCTGCTTTTAAAAGAATGAGACACATATGAATTGCAGCCTTCTATAAATAAAGCAAATCTTTAGTTTTATAACACATGGGAGATTCTGTGCATTTTATACAGCAGTACATTTTGATAATGCCTGGAAAAATATGTCAAGTTAGTACAAGTCTAGGAAAAGCATTACTTCCTTCAGCCTTTTAATGTAGAGCACTCATGAGATTATGCACTGAATAAATCAGTTTAATCCAAAGAGCAATAGCAAGTTGTTGTTACATTTATCCATAAATATTAAAAGTGAAGATGAACTGGTAATCTTTCAAACCCCTTAAAACACACTCTTGGGACTGAGCCAGGGCAGCATTTGTCACATTCTGACTCATTTGTCTCAAAGTATCTCTGTCCTAATGTCTCCGATTGCCCTTTCTGCAGCTTCTAAATACAATAATTACACTATGTATATATAAATAGTCAGTATTAGTCTACCATGGGCTGGCATTCCAGCTTATCAGTACTCACTGTATAATTATGCACTGCACACTTTGATGGTGGAATGTGGCTTCATAAAGAGGTGGAACATAATCAAAATACATGGATAAATATAAATTCTTTGGACATTAGGTGTAGAGGGTGGCACGTGGCAGTGGGTAGCGCTGCTACCTCAGAGTTAAGGTGCTCCCTGGAATTTGCATGTTCTCCCGTGTCTGTGTGGGTTTCCTCCGGGTTCGGTTTCCTCCACAGTCCAAAGAAATGTAGGTTAGGTGCATTGGCGATCCTAAATTGTCCATACTGTGTGTGTGTGTGTGTGTGTGTGTGTTGTGTGTGTGTACTGCAGTTGGCTGGCACCCTGCCCGGGGTTTGTTCCTGCCTTGCACCCTGTGTTGGCTGGGATTGGCTCCAGTAGACCCCGTGACCCTGTAGTTGGGATATAGCGGGTTGGATAATGGATGGATGGATGAAGTGTAGATTATCCTGTATAAAAGGTGTATATTCAATAAAGCCATAAATATTCATGAACAAGGCAACTGTTTGAGTGTACTATATTATAAGAAAATAGTCTGCCTTTCAATTTATTATTTGAATTTTCATTTATTTAGAGATGGTTTTGGTGGTCCAATTCTCTCCAATTTGCTGCATCCATTTTTCCCTTAGATATCATACACTGATTATATCACATGAATTTAGAGAATTATAAATTCTCTAAAAAGAAAAGCAATAAAATTTATGTTCACCATATTCTCTGCAACTTCCCAGATTTTTGAACTAGAATGTAGATAATATAAACTAGCGAAGCCGCATAGCATACGGTGGTGTAAGAATAGGAGCGGAAAATGGTAGAAAGGAATTCAGAAATCAGAAGAAATAAATACTTCTTGAAGATGCAGTTGTGAATAGGTGTTTTGGTGGTGGCTTGACAGATAATGAGTGAAGATCTAACCCTAGAAAAAGCCACGATAACTGACCGTGGTTGAAGACTGTTGTTAGAATTATTGTGAAGAGTAAACAGCACGTGGGTATGAGGAAGGCCGGTTCTGAAATTGATTATGTAAATATAATCAATAACAACTTCAAAAGATGTTGTTGTAGAATGTCTCTAAGTAATTCCTGCAGCTTAATCCAAAAACTCGTGACTACAATATCAGGTCTGTGCTCGGTCTTTGGGTATCCGACAGTGCATGTAGAATTTCCGGCCAAGCAGGATTACATGTGAAAGTGACAAATAAATGAGGCTGTCAAATTTCATTACTATGGCCATGGCATCCTGCTAGTTTTTGTTGCATGTATCTGGACTTCCTGGAAATGTGGGGGTAATATGATCATCTTGCCTCCGACGTTGTTATTTTCAGCATTTGCTTGAAGTCGCTGACAATCTTTTGTATTGTTCCAGCAAAATCTTGTTGATCTAATCTGAGATAGTTGGGGCATTCCCCTCTTTTTTAAACATACACACCCGGTACTGTTGGAATAGTTTGCGCTGCAGTGCAAAATACTCAATGTATTCCTTTCCCTAATCTGTTATAAAATTGGAACATGTTGTAAATCTTTGTGCCAGCCAATGTCTCCGTAAGGGAATAAAAGTGGGTAAACCATAGGATGCAATTTATTTTGAGCATGGAAATCTGTTTACAGGAGTTGCCTATGGGACATATGCAAATGTCCCTTTCAGCAAAAGGGTTAAGCCATCTTTTCGCGAATTGCTGCCGTTTGGGGTTCCCGTTCACAGGGTTTTCCAGAAAACATTGTAAAAGATGCTGTTGGATTGGACTGAGTGATTTCATGCATGTGTTTGTATGATTTGAAGGGTTTGATGGTTCTGAGCATGGAATCTAGCTGGGGAAATAAATTTTCACTGCATGCAGATTTTGCTTTATTTTATAGCGTCTTCAGAAGCTTGGGGAAATGCCCTGTCAGCTGCATGTGGGCAGGACCGGTTTGAAGGGGCCACTGGCAGCATGGGGAGGGGTTTGGAAGAGGAAGAATAGGAATTGAGAAAGCCGTGTCTGCTGCGTGTGGGCTGGACCAGTTTTGAGGTGGAAGCAGGATGAAAGAAATTTTTCAGAATATAAATATATATATATATATATATATATATATATAATATATATATATTATACATATATATATATATATATATATATATATATATATACTATATTATATATATATATATATATATATATATATATATATATACTATATATATATATATATAATATATATATATACATATATATATATATATATATATAATATATATATATATACTATACATACATATACATATACATATATATATAACATATATATATACATATATATATACAAAGGATACTATTTAATAGAGTCATATAAAGTATTGAAAATACATACTATTATCATTTCAGGGTTTGACAGTTTCTCAGTAATCTCACTATTTATTGCATATATTTAAGATTTACAGTTTACATAAATAATCAACAGAGATGTTTTAATACAAAAAGCAAAAGTGGACCATAGCAGCTGTGATGACTAACTCATTCAGATCTTTACCACCCACCTTTAGACCTCTTTGCATTCTGTAGTCTTAGTATTCTCTTTACTTTTAGAATAATTAATCACTAAGAGCAAATATATCCTTATTGCCACAAGCTATCAGTAAAATGTTTTAGGTCAGTATTTGTTTATCGCAATTTCTATTTTTACATGTCAACTTTTCCAACTTGTACTCCTTGTGTGATTCTACATTGAGATACTAAAAATCTTCTGACTGTGTTTTGGAGCACATGGGGCCCCCACACCCTGTAGGGTGTGGCTCCATTTGACATGACTAGTGCATGTAGTTGCTCCTATGTATGAACATTAGAATAGTTTAGATGAGAAGAGGGCATTCAGCCACAAACAAGCTCAACAGTCCCTTCCACTTCATTCTTCTAAGAAAACATCAAGTCTAGTATTGCATGACCTCCAGTATGGATGGCACAGCATTAGAAGAAGACCCAGTGGAAGATCCAGAACACACTGGAGGCGATCTTGACTGACCTGGGAGTTCTGCAAGAGAAGCTGTACAAAATTGGTAGGATAGAGTGGTTTTGGTCTTCATCTTGGCATTTGCAACCAATGCTACAAAATCAGACTAAAATGAATTGAAGATGTTTATTAATAAACCATTTTAAAAAATGTGACAATATTAACTGCCTGTGTGTTAAGAAGGGCAGAGCGATATTAAAGCATATTTCATTGATTTAATAATTTACTTTAAAGTGATTTATTGGTTCTCTTTAACAAAAGGTGTACACTTTTAGAATAGCCATAAATCTCTAAGTACTACTACAGTACCTACTTCTTGGGTGTCTAATTATTTTGGTTCTTATATATTCACTTATTAGAAATAAGTGGGGATATATGGGAATTGCCCTGAAATCATCATCTTGAAATAGGAAATGATTATATTTCGGTGCTAATATTATAAGGAATATGAATAATTTAAAATCTATTGAATAATTTTAGCAGTATGTTGTAACATTTTTTGGCGGACGGCCGGCGCCCTTTGGAACTGAATCCATAGGAACAGCCATGGACTGCACACTCGTCCCCGGAACTCTGGTGGCAGCCCCTGGGTTGCATCAGGGCCACAATCAAACAACACTGAAGCTTAGCCCTGTTGGGCTCCGTGGCCCACCCAGGGGGCTGCGGCTCCTGAGCCCATGTGGGGTGATGCACCACAGCCGGGAAATACAGCCTGAATTAGGTCAATCATCACCTGGACACTTCCCGGGGGGGCTATAAAGAGAAGGCAGCAGCCACTACTGAGGTGCCAGAGTGGGGGGAGGAGGAGGCGAATCTGCCTGGGAGGAGTGGAGGAAGAGACCTGTGTGTGTTTTGAATTCACTTTGAAAGGGGTTAGATGTGGGACTGTGTTCAGCTGGTGGGACCCGGGGAAGATGTCCCACGGCTGAAGAAAAAAAAAAAAGCACTTTTCATTGATTCTTGTCCTCCGTTGTCAGTCTTTGTAAGGTCGCACCTATATAGCACGGTCACAGTTTATAATTTGGAAAAAAATTTTTGTGTTTATGGGATCTGTCTCTGTCATACATGTATTACATTAGCACTAGGTGAGAACAGGCCATTCAGCCCAAAGTTTCCAACTGTGTCCCTGCGTTCTTCACAAACTCAATGTGGCGAGTGGCTGGGAGTGGTACCCAGCGGGATGCTAGGAGGACCGAGGAGGAGGGCTTCGCCTCCTCCAGACCACAAGGGCGACTGCCCTGGTGGCTTTGGGGACCCGACGGCGATCTTGGAAGCCCAACCTTATAGAGGCCGTGGTCACCACCAGGGGTGCCCCAATGCCCGAGGAGCCCTGGCCCTCAGCACTTCCGCCACACCCGGAACTGCTGGGGGAAACGACCAGGGACACCAGGTGGAAAGAGTATTGGGAGGCACCTGGAGCCGCGTCCGAGGTAGGGATAAAGGGGCCGCCTCCCTTCATTTGTTGGCTGTAGTCGGAGAGGAGAAGGCGCCGGGATGGCATTGCGTCTAGAGAGACCACACCAAGGATGTTTCCACGGGCAGACAGGACCCGGAGGTAAGTTTCCTGCTCTCGGCAGCCAGCCCTGATGGGCGGGCATGTTTTATGCATTGCAGACAGGGACTGCCGGATCCGCATCAGTGGCAAAGCGTGCAAGTCTGCAGGGCTTCGACAGTGCAGCGGCAGCAAGAGAAGCTGCGGAGGAGGGGTCGCTGCAGTTCAGGAGACGCGGCAGCTGCAAAGCTGTCCAGAGGCATGCCACCATACGGGAGGAGGCACAAGATGGCCGCAGGCTGGATGTCTCTCCCAAGACAGGCAAGGGACTGGACAGGTGTCTTGTGTGCCTGCCAGTGCCTAGATGGAGGCGGGACAAAGGAATGTCCATCCCAAGCCAGGGAAGAACCGATTGGGCTGGATGACAGGCCCAGCAGCAGGTGCGATGATCGACAGGTAGGTCCATCGTCAGCTGACTTTCTGTGCTTGCCACCAGCTCTGCGTGAGCTGCAAAGTAAGCTTTCACTTAAGTGATACGTGCCCTCCGTGAGGAATTGCAGAAGCTGGAGAAGAAGGCAGTTCGTCAGTGAAGTCATTGCGTGAGTGGGCGGAATGACTGGATTCTTAGCCAGAGATCGGCGGACAGGTAAGTGAAACCGGCCCGTAAAGTATAAGAGAGCACACCGAAAGTACTGTGATGTTAATGATCGGAATCAAGTGGGGGTCACCGATAGTGAGACACGACGGATAGAGCCGAGCACGGTGAGGGGGAGGCAGAGGCAGGTGGGACACAGGCTGATGAGTGCAGATCCTAGCGTCCCATGCCCGAGCCAGTGTCGGTCTCCGCGCGATCCACAGGGGCGCAGACGGGACAGCATCTATACCTTTCCCATAGGGAGATCCAGACTGTGCCTCCAGAAGAGAAGGAATCCAGGAAGAGAGACAGTTCCTCCGATATGGGTGGAGTGAAACCCCAAAAAGGGGCCC
>NW_024383139.1:0-15258 GCF_016835505.1 Polypterus senegalus | reverse complement strand
ATGTATGACAGATGGGAGTTGGTTATTAAAGATCGTAATTTAAAGGCAGTACAGAAATAAATTATTGGCTGCAGAAAGTTAAAACTAGAAGGAAAAAAAAATAGTTATTTATAGCTTTACAGAAAGTGCAAGCAGATTCGGGACCGCAGTCGAATGAGAAGCGGAAGAAGAGCGAGAAAGAAAAAAAAAAAAACAAAGACCCATTATATCTCGTACTTGTTCCTTCACCTTTCCTACACCATCCACATCCACAGCCCCCACCTTCTCCTCCGCCACCTCCAGCCCACCGCACCAGAATTAAAAGATGATCCCTTGGGGTCTGGTTTCTTTGAAGAATATCATTATGATCCTTCATTACACACTGATCCGGGGAATGACAAAAGTAGCGTAATGGGTTGGCAGGTGGGTTTCACGATCCTAGAACCTCCATTTCACAACGCACTAGAAGTCAAACCCTATTCCTTCAGCCCCCTAATCAAAACACCACCTTTCAATCCCCCTTAAAGTCCCCCAAACCCACAGTCCCCTTATTCGAGTGCCCCCTGATTGAGATCCCAGAAATCCCCGACATGATTCAATGCAACCTGCAGGAGCTAATAACCCCACTACTGTAATGATACATCGTAACTGGGACATTCAAGAGCTGAAGGACGTTGTGTCCGAATTGCCTGATCCCAAAGTCATCGGTGTGTTTAAAAAATTCATAGAACAATTACAGTAGCTGTATGATATGTATAAGCCTAATGCCGCAGAATGGACTCAGGTGCTGTGGAGAAAGCTTGGCACCACATGGGACACTGTCAATCATGGACAGCATAACGGAAACCCGTGGCAGTGGAACGAGGCGTTGCCTCAGGGCCAGGATGAAGGTCCCTTTATTATGCAATGGGAACATGTTAAAATAATATTAAGGACAAGTATAAGAAAGGCAGAGACTGGTTTCTTATCTCGGCTATGGACATAGGAATCCGCAGGGACTCCCAGCCCTTCTCTTCAACTGCCTTTGCTCACCCATAATTCAGAGACTGATCCATTATTGACTTTGCTGGCTGGTGAATGGCACTGAAACTGTTTTCCTCGTGGACACAGGAGCCACGCGCTCAACCCTTAGGAAGGGATCTCATGACAAAACTTTCTCTCTCCATTTCAATGAAATGTTTCCCCACACACCATCCTTCTTAAAGCCCTTCACTCATTTCCCTCCTGCTTGTTTCCCAATCTCCAAGCCCCTGACACCTTATATTGCACTGCTCAATATTTCCCTGCAGAAGTAGACACCCCCTGGCTGGAATCTTTTCTTTCTTCAGGTACCTGCCCCGAAACCCTTCACATTCCCTGTATCTTCATTTCATCCACAAAAGCTGCTGTTTATGTTCATCTCACATACTCACAGAATATTTTCTATCTTGGTGGTTCAGTGCCTCATATTTCTTTAGCTAAATCAAGCACTGTACATTGGGCGGAAATCGGACCATGGGTAGAACAATGTCTTAATAGAACAGACTGGTTACAGGTGGCATCAGGTATTTTGATACCTCAGACCATTTGATAACTAAAGTTGTGCTTCAAACTAATTTTTTAGTGCACCATACATTGTGCCGCACTTCCTTTTCTGTTTTTTCATTGCAAACTACTATCCCTTCTTGGCTCTCTATGCTTCCTGATTCACTGTGGGCTCAGGGTAAGAATGATTATGGAAGGATAGCCCATTGTGAGCCTCTGGTGGTCTACCCGAAATCTTCCTTCCGCCCGCCCCGTGCTCAGTATCCTCTGTCCCCCGAAGCAGAGGCTGGCATCTCCGCCGTACATTCTGATCTTGTGAAGCGCGTGCGATTATTCCATTAGATATTCCCCGTCAATTCCCTATTTTACCTGTAAGAAAGGCTGACGGTTCATGGCGCTTTGTTCAAGACTTACGACAAGTGAATTCTGCAATCTTTCCTAGGGCCCCTATTGTTCCTAATCCTTCCACTATTCTTTCTGCAATCCCTCCCTCTGCTCGTTATTTTTCCGTGATTGATTTAGCCAATGCTTTCTTTTCTGTCCCTGTACACCCTGATTCTCAATTTTGGTTTGCTTTACTTTCCAAAACCGCCGTTGGACATGGACTGTCATGCCTCAGGGATATACTGAAGCCCCTTGTGTGTATGGACAAGCGCTTGCTCAAAGTTTAGAAGGGTTCTGGCCAGACCGAGGTAGTACATTAATACAATATGTAGATGATATTATGTTATGCAGTACTACAGAAGACGATTGTGAGCAGGACACTAAAAAATTACTATTATTCCTGGGAGAAAATGGGCATAAAGTTTCAAAGGCTAAACTGCAATTAATTCAAACGACTGTAAAATATCTAGGTCATGACATTACAAATGGAACAAGAGCTCTTCTAGCGATCGCATTAACACCATTCAAAATCTTCCTAGACCTGTCACAAAACAACAGGTTATGTCTGTATTGGGCATTTTAGGATACTGCCGGCAATGGATTTCGAATTTCACTGAAAGAGCACAGCCATTACAAAATCTAGCAAACACCCCTGACCTTCCTCTTTCTGGTCAAGTGCAATGGGACGAGCAGGCTGAGAAGGCTCTCTGTGACTTGAAAAGCGCACTCTTCGGCTCCTGCTTGGGCTTACCATTTTCGTCCATTCACTCTGTTTGTGGACGAAAAGGGGGGATATATGAATGCAGTTTTAACACAGTTACATGGGGATAAACAAAGGCCAATAGCATATTTTTGAAAAAATTGGATCCAGTGGCTGCAGCACTTCCGCCTTGCCTTAGGGCTGTGGCTGCCACAACAGAAGCTGTGCTAGCCAGTACAGATATAGTGCTCATGAGCCCCCTAACAGTAAAGGTGCCTCACGCTGTACATTCCATTTTAGTACAGGCTAAGACCTCACATCTCACTACTGCTAGGGCAATACACTATCAGAATGTACTCTGTACTCTGTCAAACGTTACGATTGAAAGATGCTCCACTTTAAATCCAGCCACCCTGTTGCCAACAGATAACGAAGGTGAACCGCATAATTGCCATAAAGAAATAGCAAAGGTTATAAAGCCTCGAGTAGATCTACAGGAAACACCTTTAGAAACTGGAGAAATTATTTTTGTAGACGGATGTTCTTTGCGATTGGAAAACGGAACACCCTCAACTAGTTACACAGTGGTCCAAGGGGACCGCCTGCTGGAAGCAAATTGAATTTCATCAAGTTTGAGTGCACAAGCGCTGAATTAATAGCGCTCACCAGAGCATGTCAGCTGTCTGAAGGAAAAATCATAACAATTTATACAGATTCTAGATATGCCTTTGGAGTCTGCCATGATCATGGGGCATTATGGAAATTGAGGGGATTCAAGACCAGTACTGGCAAGCCCATCCAACATCAAAAGTTAATCGAATCCCTCTTAGAAGCCATAACTAAACCATCAAAGCTAGCGATTGTTAAATGTCAAGCTCACACAGGAAAACAGGATCCTGTCAGCAAAGGAAATGAATTAGCAGACTACTTTGCTAAAAAGGCTGCACACAGTAACACACCAATCTCTTTATTCCAACAGAGAAATGACCAGGACCCTGATAATCAAATTATTTCTTTACAGAGTGCAGCCACGGACATCGAAAAGAAAGAATGGTCCAAAGAAGGGTCCCTCTCTGATGGAGTCTGGACTCATAAGCAAACTAACAAACCTTTTCTCCCAAAGGCTTCTTTTCCAGGTATGGCAAAATAGCCCATGGCCTCGACCATGCTGGGAAAGATGCCATGGTCGGGATGTTGAAAAACATTGGGAAGCTGTAGGCTTCTCTACATATGCAGAGCAATTCTGTAGACGCTGTGCATTATGTCAAAGGTTTAATGTAGGAAAAGGCACACAGGTAAGTCCCCGTTACTCCTAACCCAATGGGTCCGTTTGAACACCTCCAAATGGATTTCATTGAACTAACACCGTCTAGAGGTTACCGATATTGCCTTGTGATTGTCGATGTGTTCTCCGATGGGTAGAAGCTTTCCCTTCTAAACACAATGATGCTAAAACAGTTGCTAAGGCACTAATTAAAGAAATTATTCCAAGATGGGGCATCTAAAAAAAGTTACAAACAGACAATGGTACTCACTTTGTGAATTCCATTATAAATGAATTAACCACCTGGCTGCAGATCAATGTACATCATTACTGCAAATATCATCCACAAAGTGGGGGTATCGTAGAACGATGCAATGGCACCCTAAAGCTAAACTTGCAAAAATTTGTGAACAAACCAATTTATCATGGCCAGACGCTCTGCCCCTGGCCTAATGGGATTGAGGGGCGGACACACCGACAATTGGGACTATCGCCGTTTGAAATTCTGACCGGACGACCCATGCCCGTTGGCATGGTTATAGGAAATGTGAACCTGCATACCGTGGACAATGATCTTCTTCTAGTCTTACAGGTCTCCGAGCATCCCTGAAGGAAGTCCACGAGCAGGTTAATCAGGCCTGGAGAACCAGCCCTCCATCTGAAGACTCGCCGATTCCCTTGGGCACCTGGATTCTGGTTCGAGATACCCGGAGGAAACATTGGCATCAGCCTAGGTGGAGAGGACCGTTCCAAGTTCTTCTGTCCACACCACACACTGTAAAGGTTGAAGGATTGCCCGCCTGGATTCACGCTTCACACTGCAAAAGATGGCACCCTTAATATACATAATCTTATTGTTTTCCATTCCATTATCCACTTCACGGGTGACACTGACTTTCCAGGTGGAAGAAACTGCCTCATTTTTGTGCAATTGCCCCCTGTACTGGCAGACAGGAACAATGGGAATGGCCTGACAAATATGTTTGTGTAAGCTATCCTTGGTATGACTCTGATTCAGGTTCCTCCTCAGAGGACTCTGAATGTGGATTTTGGAGCGATGTGTTTGCAAATACAGGACCAAATGACTGGGGTTATGAACCTTGGCAGGCTACACAGTATGGCCTGAAAACTCGATTCTCTATTTTAAAGGGACACGCCCTCATGAGTGTGCCGAGAATCATTGTAATCCATTAATCATTACTCTGAAGAATCCTTCTCTGCATGATTCAGGAACTTATGTCTTAGCTGCATATGCAAGTGGTTATGATCCCGAGGATTTTTCAAATTAAGGTTAGGACACCTTCTCTCTCTCCTCGTCCCCTCTCTTACTCAGTTTCTCACCACTGTATCTCCACATGATGAATCACCCCTGGTTCAGATTTTGCATCTAAATACCTTAACCAGCACTTTCTCTGTGGAGACAGGCTATGGGGATCAAAATAGATGGTTGCAGTGGGTAATCTATTCAGCAAAACAGGTTAACCGTTCACATTGCTACGCTTGTGCAGCGCGCTCTCATTTAGCTACAGTCCCTTTCCCACTATCCAACATTTCTGACCCTACTGGGATACCATGTCTTCTCTACTTGTTTACTAGCCCCAAAATCCCCACTAATTCCAATGTGCTAATCTATCTTCCCTTTTTCCCCACCCATCATATGATTACCCCATGTTTCAGTCTCACGAAGGTAATTTCACATGCTTTAAATCAAATGGAACTGCTTGGGTAGGAGAATTACCTTCTTCCTTCTGCTCCCAGACCTTCCATGTTGACTCCTCCTCTTTTAATTCCACTCTTTCAAAGTTTTTGCTTTCCCAAACTACCCCTAGGTCTGATATTTGGTGGATGTGCCGCAGGTCAAAACTATTTGATATCTTGCCTTTCGATTGGTCTGGCACTTGTGCCCTATACAGCTGGTCATGCCCTTCCGATTACTGACCTTACCCTCTTCACACTCTCCGTATCACCCCTCTTATTCCCAGCTCTCCACTATTTCCCTGAACCCGTTCTCTCCCAGATTCTTCTTCCAGTTTCTCCCTACACGGCCCAGGAGTATATATGATTCCATAGGAGTCCCCAGAGGAGTCCCAGATAAATTTAAAGCCAGGGATCAGGTAGCTGCTGGGTTTGAGTCCATAATACCTCAGATCACCATCAATAAAAATGTCGATTGGATCAATTATTTGTATTATAACCAACAACGATTCCTCAACTTCACAAAAGATGCCGTTGAAGGAATTCATGAGCAGTTGGATCGTACCTCTCTAATGACCTGGCAGAACAGGTTGGCCCTAGATATGCTTTTAGCAGAAAAAGGTGGTGTCTGTGCAATGTTTGGAGACACTTGCTGCACCTACATTCCCAATAATACTGCTCCTGATGGCTCTATCACTCGTGCATTAGCCGGTCTCACTGCCCTTTCTAATGAACTTGCCGCTAACTCTGGCATCCCTAACCCTTGGGATCAGTGGTTTACGTCCACTTTCGGGTCCTGGGGCCAATGGCTAAAATCAGCATTTATTTCTTTGGCAGTAGTATTTATTGTTCTTCTCCTTGTTGGCTGCTGCATTATTCCTCTTATTCGCTATATAATATCCAAATATTTCACTGCTTCTATGGCAAAGGCCTATATGCTACATGAGGAACATATACTCCAATTTGCTTCTTCAGTTTCCTCGTCCCCTTCCCCCTCTCCTCCTCCTTCCCCACTCTTTACCTCCGCTGTCTAACTTTCCTTTATTCCTTGTCATACCCAGATTGTTCAAAAGGGGGGAATGTGGAAAAATAATAAATAGTTTGATCAGTTTGATCAATCTGGTATACATGATAGAGCCACGCAGAACCTGTCTTTATAGTGCAAGTGCAACTTCTTGTTTCTCCTAACGAACAAAAAACCACAAGTGACCAACTGATGAACTTAAAGGATGTGGTAAATGCTGATCCAAGCAAAATGTTGTAAGATGTAACGGTTTGAAATTCTTGTGCAACCAAAGTCATAAGACAAAGGCCCTATAAAAGATTTGGGATACCGACCCCTCGAGGCAGATGAAGGGCAGGTGTCCTAGGACTGTGCTTCTCTGTCATCTTACCCTTGCCTGGTTTGTATTAATAAAAGATTTTTTACTAACTTTAATTAATATCTCTCTGTCTTCAGCCACAAGAAACGATAATATAGAAAACGTGCCCACATGGGCCTCTCTGGAAATGTCTTAAATTGGTTTGAATCTTACCTAGCAGGAAGAAAATTCTTTGTTAGTTGTGATAATCACAACTCAAAGACGCATGATATTCTATATGGTGTTCCACAAGGCTCTATCCTGGGTCCGCTTCTTTTCTCAATCTATATGCTCCCGTTAGGTCAGATTATCTCAAGTTACAACGTGAGCTACCACAGCTATGCTGATGACACACAGCTGTCCTTATCAGTAGCACCTGATGACACCGACTCTCTCGACTCAATAACACAATGTCTTACTGGTATTTCTGAATAGATGAATAGTAATTTTCTCAAGTTAAATAAAGAGAAAACTGAAATTGTATTGATTGGCAAAAACAGATTCAGTGAGGTTATCAGAAATAAACGCATTAGGATTAGAAGTTAAGACGGAAGTAAAAAACTTAGGGGTAACCGTTGACTGTAACCTGAATTTTAAATCACATATTCATCAGACCACTAGGACAGCATTTTTTCACTTAAGAAATATAGCAAAAGTTAGACCTCTTATATCATTGAAAGATGCTGAGAAATTAATTCACGCTTTTGTTTTTAGTCGATTAGATTACTGTAACGCACTGCTCTCAGGACTACCCAAAAAAGACATAAATCATTTGCAACGGGTGCAGAATGCAGCTGCTAGAATCCTAACTAGGAAAACAAAATCCGAACACATTTCTCCAGTTTTGATGTCGCTACACTGGTTACCTGTGTCTTTCAGAATTGACTTTAAAATTCTGCTTATAGTTTACAAAGCCTTAAATAATCTCACTCCATCTTATATATCGGAATGTCTGACACCCTATATTCCAAATCGTAATCTTAGATCATCAAATGAGTGTCTCCTTAGAATTCCAAAAAGTTAAACTTAAAAGAAGTGGTGAGGCGGCCTTCTGCTGCTATGCACCTAAAATCTGGAATAGCCTGCCGATAGGAATTCACCTGGCTAATACAGTAGAGCACTTTAAAACACTGCTGAAAACACATTACTTTAACATGGCCTTTTTATAACTTCACTTTATCTTAATCCTGATACTCTATATGTTCAATTCATCATAATAACTATTCATGGTGGCTCTAAAATCCGTACTGACCCCTACTCTCTCTTCTGTTTCTTTTTCCGGTTTCTCTGTGGTGGCGGCCTGCGCCACCAACCTACTCAAAGCACCATGATGCCCCAGCATTGATGGACTAAAAGCCAGAAGTCCACGTGATCATCATCATCATCAAATCCTTCCGTGAAAACCATAAATACAAAGAGGACTGTTTCATTTATGTTAGGTAGATTGCCCAGAGGGGACTGGGCGGTCTTATGGCCTGGAATCCCTGCAGATTTTATTTTTTTTCTCCGGCCGTCTGGAGTTTTTTTTTTTGTTTTTTCTGTCCCCCCTGGCCATTGGACCTTACTCTTATTCTATGTTAATTAATGTTGACTTATTTTATTTTCTTACTGTGTCTCTTATTTTTCTATTCTTCATTATGTAAAGCACTTTGAACTACATTTTTTGTATGAAAATGTGCTATATAAATAAATGTTGTTGTTGTTGTTGAACAAAAATGAGAAACAAAACAAGCCACCACATGAACAGCTCATTTGTTCCCATCACTCAACATCTGAAAATAAAGAAAAGTGAAGGTCTCAGTAAGATTGATCTCTCAGCTCACCAAAAGATTTTGACTGTGTTCTTCGAAAAAACAGAAAATTAGCAGTTTTTGGAAATGTCTGCTGTGGTAGAATGAGAGCAGCAATATGCCGCAGAATTAAATAATAGGCTTAATTAAAAGCAAAAATTTGCATCTCATTAAGAAATTGGTTGGAGTTTGAAGACCCAATTTAGCTGGTCATCTGTTGGCTTGTTTCACATCTAATTTGTATTTGGCTGTTATTTTAATGAAGAAATGAAGAAATTCAGAGGACTGAATCCTTAAGAACAGAGCTATTAAAATGAAGGGAAAAGAAAAAAATTAGCAGTGAAAACTAGTCACTGATTAGTGTATCACAGAAAATTATAAGGTTTAGATTTGCTCTTTCAAAGCTTTTCTCAACAAACCTAGACGTTGAAGAGTAGAAACACTCTAAGAATATTGTGATCAATGGTGTCAAATGCAGCACTCAGATCTAAGAGAATGAGAACAGATAAATGGCCTCTGTCTGCATTTACCCGCAAGTCATTTACTACTTTTAACGAGTGCAGTTTCTGTGCTGTGATTTGTTCTAAAACCCGACTGAAATTTATCAAGAATAGCATGTTTATTTAGGTGGTCATTTAACTGCATAATGACTGCCTTCTCCAGAACTTTACTTAAGAAAGGCAGGTTAGAGATGAAAACTAGTCACTGATTAGGGAAAAAGGTTACAATGAAAACCTGCAGCCACCGCGGCCCTACTGGCATGGAGATTGACACCCCTGATTTAATGTGTTTTAATTTTTATCATGTCTAAATGCTATTGAATGTCTCATTAGTCACATTAACTTGTCTGAGCAATTAGCTGCTATGTCTAAATATGAAACAGAAAATAATGATAATTATAAAGAGCTGTGGCTCACAAAGCCAAGACTAGCAACCATGACTGCTGTCCACAACAAAAACTTGTAACACTCTGCAGTTCACTTTGTTTGTGGCATGTTTACAAGTGTTACCAAAACAAATGGGTTTTTTAGGTTTTCAGTAGTTTTCAATCAGAGAATAACTTCAATTAGAACTAGAGCTGCGACTTAAAATATTTTGTTAATCAATTGTTATCTAATCAAAGATTTTAAAAAGTTCCATGTTTCTTTAAGGACAAGGATTGCTTTAGAAATGAAAAGCATTATTCCTTGCATAATGCTCTCCTTAATAACAGCAGTACAAACATGCTCTAAAATTTAATTTGTCAAAAAAGTGTATCACAGAAAATTATAAGGTTTAGATTTGCTCTTTCAAAGCTTTTCTCAACAAACCTAGACGTTGAAGAGTAGAAACACATTGTTAAACTTCTATAAAAGTTGCCTAGAGTGTATTGTTTGATTTTATCTGCGGTGGCAGAGACAGCCTGATAACGCAAATGCACAGAATCTCATACTGGCCAACACTGTTGTCAAAACAAATACTCTGTGGAATAAGTTATGCTTATTGTTGATGACTAGGATTTTGCACTGATTGATGTGGATTTGGAGCTACTAAGAAGAAGCTCACTTTGAGAGTGCTACTGGATTTAATACAATACAATACAGTTTATTTTTGTATAGCCCAAAATCACACAGGAAGTGCCGCAATGGGCTTTAACAGGCCCTGCCTCTTGACAGCCCCCCATCCTTGACTCTATGAGAAGACATGGAAAACCTCCCAAAAAAAACCTTGTAGGGAAAAATGGAAGAAACCTTGGGAAAGGCAGTTCAAAGAGAGACCCCTTTCCAGGTAGGTTGGGCGTGCAGTGGGTGTCAAAAGAATTGGGGTCAATACAATACAATGCACAGAACAGAACAAATCCTTAATACAGCATAATAATAAAAATTTTAGAAGTACGGAGCAGAATTTAACAGTAGATGATATCACATAATAAGATTTGGATATTTTTAGAGTCCTAGAGACCTCATCCATCAATCAGCCTCCCCATTTGGCCATTCCACGGCTGAAACGTTGCTCAGCCAGCCAATCCGATGAAAGGACCCCTTTTTCCCATGATTCCTGTGATCCTCCATCAGTGATGACTTTACCACAGGCAGGCGAACAACTTGGCAGGTGGGCCGTGGCACCAATTGCCACATTTGAGTACCGAGAACAGAAACAGAATAGGTGAGGGTTAGTAACAAATAATAACAATCATGTTACTTATGTTTTAGTGCTAATAACTAACAACAGAGATGCAGTCTGTACAGTTAATCAGCAGCTCTAGTCAGAATATGCTAAACTGAAGTACAACAACAACAACATTTATTTATATAGCACATTTTCATACAAACAGTAGCTCAAAGTGCTTTACATATTAAAGAATAGAAAAATGAAAGACACAATTATAAAACAAAATAAATCAACATTAATTAACATCGAATAAGAGTAAGGTTCAATGGCCAGGAGACACAGAAAAAACAAAAAAACTCCAGACGGCTGGAGAAAAAATAAAATCTGTAGGGATTCCAGACCATGAGACCGCCCAGTCCCCTCTGGGCATTCTACCTAACATAAATGAAACAGTCCTCTTTGGATTTAGGATTCTCACGGAAGGGCTTGATGATGATGATGGTCACGTAGACTTCTGCCTTTTAATCCGTCCATCATTGTTGGAGCATCATGAAGCTTTGAGTAGGGAAGAAAAACCGGAAAAAGAAACAGAAAAGAGAGTAGGGGTCAGTACCGATTTTAGAGCCACCAGGAATAGTTATTTTGGCGAAATTGAACATAGTATCAGGATTAAGTTAAATTAAGATTAAAATGAAGTTATAAAAAGGCCATGTTAAAGTAATATGTTTTCAGCAGTGTTTTAAAGTGCTCTACTGTATCAGCCTGGCGAATTCCTATTGGCAGGCTATTCCAGATTTTAGGTGCATAGCAGCAGCAGAAGGCCGCCTCACCACTTCTTTTAAGTTTTGTTCTTAAGAATTCTAAGGAGACACTCATTTGAGGATCTGAGGTTACGATTTGGAATATAAGGTGTCAGACATTCCGATATATAAGATGGGGCGAGATTATTTAAGGCTTTATAAACCATAAGCAGTATTTTAAAGTCAATTCTGAATGACACAGGTAACCAGTGTAGTGACATTAAAACTGGAGAAATGTGTTCGGATTTTCTTTTCCTAGTTAGGATTCTAGCAGCTGCATTCTGCACTCGTTGCAAACGATTTATATCTTTTTTGGGTAGTCCTGAGAGGAGTGCGTTACAGTAATCTAGTCGACTGAAAACAAACGCGTGAACTAATTTCTCAGCATCTATCAGTGATATAAGCGGTCTAACTTTACTTATGTTTCTTAAGTGAAAAAATGCTGTCCTAATGATCTGATTAATATGTGATTTAAAATTCAGATTACAGTCAACAATCACCCCTAAGCTTTTACCTCCGTCTTGACTTTTAATCCTAATGTATCCAGTTTATTTCTAATAGCCTCATTGTATCCATTATTGCTGATCACTAAAATTTCAGTTTTCTCTTTATTTAACTTGAGAAAATTACTATTCATCCATTCTGAGATACTAGTCAGACATTCTGTTAATGAATCAATAGAATCAGGGTCATCAGGAGCTATTGATAAGTACAGCTGTGTGTCATAAGTACAGCTGTGTGTCATCAGCATAGCTGTGGTAGCTCACGTTGTGCTCTGAGATAATCTGACCTAACGGAAGCATGTAGATTGAGAATAACAGCGGACCCAGGATAGAGCCTTGTGGAACTCCATATCGGATATCATGTGTCTTCGAGTTGTAATTCCCACAACTAACAAAAAATTTTCTCCCTGTCAGGTAGGATTCAAACCAATTTAAGACTGTGCCAGAGGCCCACCCATTGACTAAGGCGATTTCTAAGAATGTTGTGATCAATGGTGTCAAATGCAGCACTCAGATCTAAGAGAATGAGAACAGATAAATGGCCTCTGTCTGCATTTACCCGCAAGTCATTGACTACTTTTAACGAGTGCAGTTTCTGTGCTGTGATTTGTTCTAAAACCCGACTGAAATTTATCAAGAATAGCATGTTTATTTAGGTGGTCATTTAACTGCATAATGACTGCCTTCTCCAGAACTTTACTTAAGAAAGGCAGGTTAGAGATGGGTCTAAAATTTTCAAGAGCTGAGGGGTCGAGATTATGTTTCTTAAGTAGGGGTTTAACTACAGCAGTTTTAAGACAGTCGTGAGTCTTCAGCCGAGATTTAAAGGCTGGGACCGAAGGGGCATCTCTTATAGAAGCAGGAAGACCATTCCACAGTTTAGGGGCCCTGTAACTAAAAGCTCAACCTCACACTGTAATTTTATTAATCCATGGAATCATAAGCAGACCGGCATCTTGAGATCTTAATGTGCGCTCAGGTTTGTAAGTCATGATAAGTTCAGACAAGTAAGCTGGACCTCGGCCATTTAATGCTTTATATGTTAAAAGGAGGATTTTGAAATCTGCCCTAAATTTAACCGGGAGCCAGTGTAAGGATTTAAGAACTGGAGTTGTGTTCATATTTTCTTGTTCTTGTAATAATTTTTGCAGCCGCATTTTGGATTAACTGGAGGCTGTATAAAGAACAGTTTGAATAGCCAGTGAACACCGCATTGCAGTAGTCAATCCTACTAGAGATAAATGCATGAATTAATTTCTCAGAATCCTGTTTATTTAGAAAGCGCCTTAATTTCCTAACATTTTTATGATGGAAGAAACATGTTTTGGACAACTTTGTAATATGTGCTTTAAATGACATGCTAGAATCAAAGATAACTCCTAGATTGCGAGCTAATTCAGTAAAATTAATTGGGATTCCAAATGAGTTAAATGATGACAAAATA
Organism: Polypterus senegalus; assembly: GCF_016835505.1. Taxonomy (NCBI): domain Eukaryota; kingdom Metazoa; phylum Chordata; class Cladistia; order Polypteriformes; family Polypteridae; genus Polypterus; species Polypterus senegalus. Next base: position 1,723 of record NW_024383139.1, on the reverse strand, counting down.
TTGCTGTGATCAGCGTCATTCCCTCCAATAATTAACATCTCTGTTTTATCTGTATTTAAAGACAAGTATTTCTCATTCATCCACTCCTTTAATTCACTAACACAACTACTTAAAGACAACATCGGATAAACTTCATTTGATTTAAATGAAAGGTATTACTGGGCGTCATCTGCATACGAGTGAAAATTAACATTATGTTTCCTAATGAGAGATCCCAGTGGAAGCATGTAAAGTGAAAACAGTAAAGGTCCCAGTACTGAGCCCTGCGGGACACCATATTGAACTTCTGTGTATAATGATGGAGTACTGTCAGCACATTTCTGTACATAGTGGAATCGATTTGATAAATAAGAAGTAAACCAAGCGAGCACGGGGCCTGTAAGCCCAACATCGTTATCTAACCTGTGCAGTAAAATAGAATGGTCAGTGGTGTCAAATGCTGCACTTAAGTCTAACAACATAATTACAGTGGAGTTTCCTTCATCAGAGGATATCAGAATGTCATTTACAACCCGTGTTAGTGCCGTTTCTGTACTATGACCAGTGTGAAAACCAGACTGGAATTTCTCAAATAAATCAATCAATCAATCAACATTTATTTATATAGCACATATTCATACAAAAAATGTAGCTCAAAGTGCTTTACAAAATGAATAGAAAAATAGAAGACACAATAAAAAATAAACATAAGTCAACATTAATTAACATAGAATAAGTAAGGTCCGATGGCCAGGGTGGACAGAAAAACAAAAAACTCCAAAGCTGGAGAAAAAATAAAATCTGTAGGGGTTCCAGACCACGAGACCGCCCAGTCCCCTCTGGGCAATCTACCTAACATAAGTCAAACAGTCCTCTTTGTATTTAGGGTTTTCATGGAAGGACCTGATGATGATGGTCACGTAGACTTCTGGCTTTCAGTCCATCAATGTTGGTGCATCATGATGCTTTGAGTAGGTGGTGGTGGCGCAGCCCGCCACCACAAAGAAACCGGAAAAAGAAACTGAAGAGAGAGTTGGGGTCAGTACGGATTTTAGAGCCACTATGAATAGTTATTGTGATGAATTGAACATACAGAGTATCAGTATTAAGTTAAAGTGTAGTTATGAGAAGGCCATGTTAAAGTAATGTGTTTTCAGCAGTGTTTTAAAGTGCTCTACTGTATTTGCCTGGCGAATTCCTATTGGCAGGCTATTCCAGATTTTAGGTGCATAACAGCATAAGGCCGCCTCACCACTTCTTTTAAGTTTAGTTTTTGGAATTATAAGGGGACACTCATTTGAAGATCTAAGGTTACGATTTGGAATATAATGTGTCAGGCATTCCGATATATAAGATGGAGCGTGATTATTTAAGGCTTTATAAACCATAAGCAGTATTTTAAAGTCAATCCTGAATGACACAGGCAACCAGTGTAGTGACATCAAAACTGGAGAAATGTGTTCGGATTTTCTTTTCCCAGTTAGGATTCTAGCAGCTGCATTCTGCACTCATTGCAAGTGATTTATGTCTTTTTTGGATAGTCCTGAGAGGAGCATGAAAAGAAAAGCGTGAATTAATTTCTCAGCATCTTTCAATGCTGGCAAGCCAAATTATCATTCAGAGATATCTTTAAAACATTTAAAGATAACTTGAACACATTTGAAGATATCTATAAATGATTTAAAGATATCTGTAAATGATTTATAGATATCTTGAAATGCATCTCAAATTAAGATATCTTTAA
>NW_024383138.1:0-9311 GCF_016835505.1 Polypterus senegalus | reverse complement strand
CTTGGATCTCAGTTTTCCTGACTAGCTTGTAGAATGCACATCTAACAGTCTTGTTTTGAAGATGTGAACACTCAGAGGTGGTGTGTTCAGCCCTTTCCACATGTATATATGATGAAGTTGTCAGGGTTGACACAAACTCTTTCGTCAAGATTTCAATTGAAACAAGGGCAGCAGATTTGAGCACCATCAATGATGAAACAGCCTAAAGGAAGAATATTAAACCTCTCACTGAATGATACATTAACTTAATCTGCCATTCAGTGTCAACAAAATGAAAGGAGCTATTGACACTTTCTGGAATGTTATGGAAAGACTGAACTATAATTTCCCAGCCACCACCTACCTCATTAAACAAAAACAAAAAAAACAACTCAATACTATATTTTAAGACAGCTGAAGAATGTTAATAAGTCTCCATGGATCCTTACTAACTTCTACAGAGGTACAGTACAGAAGATGCTGACTAGCTACATCAAGTGATCAACCACTGGTGCCAACTTACTGACCATTCAGGACATTTTTGAGATGAGATGAATGAAGAAAATAGTTTTGAATGTCTCTGGCCTTAAACACTTCAGTAAAAAAAACATATGCCAGCCTTTCATTCATTATGTGATTTTCTAGCATTCAGTCCCATTCCAGCAGACTGTTAAACTGTTAACTCAGAAAGAGTCATTTGCTTTATTTGTGATTATGTAAGCATCAGCACAACCAGATAATTTTGCACTACTGATTTGATGTTCTGCAGTGGACTGGCGCCCTGCTCAGGGTTTGTTTTCTGCCTTGTGCCCTGTGTTGGCTGGGATTGGCTCCAGCAGACCCCAGTGACCCTGTAGTTCGGATATAGCAGGATGGATAATGGATGGATGGATGATTTCGATGTTACTGATTGTCCATAGCTGAGCCACTTTTATTGTCCGATATGACTTGTTTTAGAAGATACATGTTGCCCATGTATGCCTAATATTTATTTTTTTTAATTTCAAAACTATTGTATGCTTCTTGGTATTCTATTGCCAGCAGCCATACCACATGCACTTCAGAACAGGTTACCCACCTTAAACTAGGCACATTCAGGACCGACCAGTACTTGGAAGGGAGACCAACCAGGTAGGTGAGGCCAGCAGGGGGCAATTACCCTGTGGTATGAATGTGGATCCCAGTGTAGTGACGCAGACACAGCGCTGCAAAAATGGTTCCAGATGAGACATATAATCCAGGTCCTGACTCTCTGTGGTCATAAAAGATCCCTTGGTATCCTTCATAAAGACAGGGTGCATTCTGCCTTAATTACTCACCATGGCCTAGTCATTCAGGCCCCCTAATCATCCCCTCTCTCTAATGGCTAACTGTCTCTCACTGTTTTACTGCCTGTATTATTGTGGTATTCCCCTCTCCTTCCCCTTACTTGCCCTCTCCAGGGATATGTGAACTTACCAGGTTTGTTATCAGGTTCATGTACTCTCACACCTTAATATTAAGATACACACATAGATATACACATACACACAGAGCCTAACCACAAAAGTACTGTATGAATGAAATATACACCATTCTCTAGCACTTTAACCGCTGTAGAAGATAGGGGCGTAATCCACCTCTAACACCCTCAGGTACCACTCTGAACACCGGGTGAAAGTATAATAACTATAATTTTTATTATTACACAGTGCACAAAGCACCCTCCACTCTACACTCATAAATCAATAACCAACAATACTCTTTAATCCTCGCCCAGTCACTTCGCCCGACTACCTCCCAGCTCAGCTCCCTGTCTGGGCCTTCCCACAATCCTTTTATACACGCTGATCCGGAGGTGTTCCTGTCCAGTCAGTCCACAGTTCCTTATTCCTTCTGGGTCAGGGCAAACAGTCCTTTTCTTCACCCCGGGAGCACATTGTTTCTTCCCGTCACATGATTATGACGTACTCCCGGGTTATAGGGCACATGCGAGCCTATGAGCCCCCCTACAGCGACGCCTGGTGGCCCCCAAGGTATCCAGCAGGGCTGTGTATAAACACTACAAAGTCCATGATGCCCTGCTGGAACTCGGGGCATGATCATGCTGTCGGGAGGACTCCTCCTGGCGGCCTGGGGATGAGGGCCGGAGTAAAATGCCGGCAATCCACAACACCGCATAAGTGCCGTAAAAATGATACGCTACTCTCTTGTACTTAAAGAGACTTACTTATCTTTGGCATATACAACATACAATGTCTTAGGTACATCTCAGAACTAAACATTACTTTGGACTCCAAGAATGTATTCAAACATATAAATGTCTATAGGCCATTTATCAACAGATGAATGTCTTACTTTAAATGCTTTTCACTATTTGAAACTGCACAGTTTGGATCAAATGGCACACCCTTACTCCTCCAGGTGTTCCAAATATTTACCTAATTACTTCAATTACTCTAGAAATAAATACAAAGTATGGAAAGTTAAAAGCAACTTGGTATCTCTTCTTATTATTTTTTTGGCTTCTCCCGTTAAGGATTGCCACAGCGGATCGTCTTCTTCCATATCTTTCTGTCCTCTGCATCTTGTTCTGTTACACCCATCACCTGCATGTTGTCTCTCACCACATCCATAAACCTTCTCTTAGGCCTTCCTCTTTTCCTCTTGCCTGGCAGTTCCATCCTTAGCATACTTCTCTCATATACCCAGCATCTCTCCTCTTTATCTGTCTAAACCAACGCAATCTCACCTCTCTGACTTTGTCTTCTGACCATCCAACCTGAGCATGATCGTATAATGTACTCATTTCTAATCCTGTCCATCCTCATCACACCCAGTGCAAATCTTTACATCTTTAACTCTGCTACCTCCAGCCCTGTCTCCTGCTTTCTGGTCAGTGCCACCATCTCTAACCCATATAACATAGCTGGTCTCACTGTTGTCTTGTAGATCTTCCCCTTTCACTCCTGCTGGTACCCGTCTGTCACAAATCAACTTGGTATTTATTAAAGAAGAGAATTGTTCTAAACATGGTATTTATTAAAGAAAATGTAGATAGCAAAGTCTGAATATATGCAGTCTTTAGTAAAAAGTTATGAAAAAGTGTCAAGGATGAATGTCCCAGGGCGGCGTTGATTTACCAATCAATATTGTTCATGAGAGGCTTTTTGCTGATGATTAGATGAAACGGTTGCACGTCTCTCGCCCTCTTGTGATGTCACTGTTGCCCTGTCCTAACGTTACTCCTTCCCTCGCTGAATATTGCTCTTTCTTCCTCTCTTGGACAAACTATATTTGTTTTAAAATTCCAGAACATGTGATGTTACACACATTTCATTGGCTGGCTGTCAATATGATGGATGGCCTTGTTTGAACTCCTTGATCTGTTTAAGAATGTCCGTTTACCTTCCTTTCCCAAACTGTAAACCAATTTCTCAATCTTTGTCCCTGGTACCCATCTGTTCACCGGTTATTAAATAATGAATATAGTCAGGCATCCTGAACATTTCAAGGACTTCTGCTTGTTTACACAGATGTTACTGTGATTGATTACTGGTACAATTCAGGAAAAGAAGATGCTTTGATGTTAACAATAAAGCTCATTTTAGTTTGTGTGAGCAAAAAATAAAATGAAATATAAAATTTTAAATATATGACACTACACCATCCTAACAGCTAATGTGTGGTGAGCGTACTGGTACAAAATGGCTGTCGTTGCTTCTTCCAGGTGGATGCTGCACATTGATGGTTGTTGACCTGGCTTCCCACTTACTATATAAAGCACTTTGAGCAGTGAAAAAAGTCTTTTCTGTCTGTGGAGTTGTTGTACCATGTATTGAATGTCATCGCTTCATTTATTTTAATATTACTCTACATGTGGGGCTAACAACAGACATGAGGGGGGACCCCAAAATTCCCAGAATCGGTGAATAGCACGAAAGTAGGGTGTAGTTATCAAATATAATACCAGGTGCTTTATTGAGTTAGTTTATGGCTTTCCCACGGTGAATGGCTTATAGGCTCTAAGTCCAGACACGGTCACCCTTGCCAAGCTGGTGTGATGCTCCATCGCCCTTACCATCCTGAGTCAGTCCTAAAGACTGGAGGAGAGTTTGGTTTGGTAAACATCAAAGCACTGCTGTTCTAGAACATACTGTACTTCCTGAAACACTATCTAATATTACACTTGCAGTGTCTAGTTTACAAATAAAACCATACAAAATATTTATTAAACTTACATACTAGAAATCACTCAATCACACTGACCAATACTGTTATTAAAGTATTCAGTTCATAAAACATATAACTGAAGCTTAATGTAATATTTTAGCATTTAATTAGACATAAATAGTTATGAGGCAGGAAAGGCTACATTTTGCTTTTTGAAGAAGCTACAGCATATCAAGAATTTATTTTCTTTCAGTGGCTTTTTTGGAAATAAAAGTTCCATATATTGGTTTAAATTGACATTGTTCCTCATGAAATATTCTACGGTTACAGTGTGAACTTTACAAATGTATTGTCATAAATCTGAAATGTTACTCAATACAGTGCAGTCACCTTTAGAACAGCTAGGACTTAATAATACAAAAAGCAAAATGCAGTAGTGTGTCTTGTGTCATTTTCATGAGATAAGTCTATTTGTTTAAATTTAGAAACGACAAGTAGACAGAGACCCAGGTGTCAATAGTACACAGTCTCATCTTGAATTCATTTTCTTTTCAGAAACAATTACAGATGGCCAAATGCTCCTGGAAAGCTCCATCACTTTATCCTGTTGAATCCCATTAAAAACAATAGTACTTGGTGTCTGAAGTGGGAATTTAAACAAAAATTACATTTCTGCTGCTCAAAAGTCTCATATCTCTACAAACTGTAGCTCAGGTTCATATATATTTTAAAATGTGTTTTCTCACTGAGGTAGCTCTGTCTTATAGTAGCGTATCAGTGAGCGACACAGTAAACGAGGCCTACACTTTCAAATTAAAAATAGTGTGGCTGGGTGCAGGAACAACAGACAGGCGGATGAAAATTTGGGGTACCAGTTTGGATGTGTGGGTGTGAAATACCCAGGAATTTGGGCCCGAATTTAAAAGAGAAACTTCATTAGTTGTTTAAATAGGAGCACCATCTTTCAGTTTTTCCATATAGCAAATGATGTCTCCTTCTGGGAATCTGGGGCTGTTATGGACTCGGAACCAGAAGGGGCGGAGTCAGGTGCCTTCAGTGGATGGTTTCTCAGTGCTATAGGGAGAGAAGGAGAAGACAATTTTAGCAACAGCACCCACTCTGATTACAATGGGTTTATACATACCTTGACAGAGCTGATAAGGAGATCCTCTGATGTGCATGTGTGACGATAGATAGACAGATATATAGATAGATAGATATGAAAGGCACTATATAATACATAGATAGATAGATAGATAGATAGATAGATAGATAGATAGATAGATAGATAGATTGACTTTGACTTGACTTTGAAATGTATTTGTCCATAGGTGGAAATTTCTCTATTGACAGAAGCTGTTTCAATAAATAAATACATAAATAGATAAATATATATAAACACACTATGATCTAAACATACATCCGAATGACTAAAAAGGGAGGCATTATGTAGGTGTATTGCTGTTGTTATAAAGGAGCCACAGTCGTGTTTCTTGACCCACTTCTGCTGAATAATTTGTTGTCTGAAAGTCCTCAGTTTTGTTGTGTCAGAGAGAGGATGTGCAGCATTGTTCATAATGGCACTCAGTTTTGTTTTATATTTCTCTTTTGCTACAAACTCCAAGGGGTCCAGAGGGCTTCCTATAACTGAGCTTGCTCTTTTAATTAGCCTTTCGATTCGGTGGGCCTCTCTTGAACTGATATTACTGTCCCCGCACACCACAGTGGAGAAAATCTTACTGGCCTTCACAGAGGTGTAGATGTGAAGGATGACACTTCCCATATTAAAGGAATGCATTGTTCTAAAGAAAAAGAGCCTGTTCAGCAATTTCTTCTATAGTTCCTCTGTGTTCCGAGACCAATCCAACATATCATTAATATGGACCCCCAAGTACTTGTAGGAGTGGACCACCTTTACATCCACTCATTGAACAGTGACTGGACATCGAGGCTCCTTGGTGCAGTGAAAGTCAATAATGGTTCCTAGGTTTTCCTGATGTTTAGATGCAGGCAATTCTCCTTGCACCAAGAAATTAGTTTTCCACCTGACTTCTCTCCCCTGTCTCATCTCCTCTATTAGTACACCCCATAGGTGCAAAACCATCTGAGAATTTCTGCAAGTGACATGACCTGGTGTACACCTTTATGCTTTGAGGTGTACAGAGTGAATCGAAATTGAGGCAGGCCTGTTCCTTGTGGTGCTCCAGTGTTGCTTTCATAGTCCTTGAGTCTCACAAACTGCGGTCTGCCCGACAGACAGTCCATTATCCGGGACACCACAGGCTTATCCACCTGCATATATCCGAGTTTACCCCTTAACAGGAATGGCTGGATGGGAATGACGGAACTGGAGGAATCAAAAAACAGAATTCTTATAGTGTTGCCAGCTTTGTCCTGGTGAGAATAGGCCTTGTGGAGCACATAGGTAATTGTATCCTCCGCTTCAATCTTTCTCCGATAGGCACAGTGGTCTATGAGAAGAGGACTCATATAGTATATACGTGCATAAGTACATCCTGAATCAAATAATGGCAAACTCTGTACTTTTCCAATAATATGCAAAAACGGTTGTTTTCTGTAATTAAATATTAAAAATCATAAACAAAAATGTAGATATCTTCTCTATTCTGTTGGTACCCATGCAGGTTGCTGTTTATGGTGAAATCCATGAATGTGGGAAGTGGTTTGTATGAACTGCTAAGACCCACATAACAAATGTACCTGCACTACATGACATCAATAAATCTGATCAGAGTATACAGTACAATACATTTAATTCTAAGCTAAAAATTCTCATAACTTGATTAGATTTCCTTTTAATATGTGATTAATAATTTCAAACATATGCTAGGTTTTGCTGTATTAAGCAGTTATTGAAAAAGACAAACAAAAAAAAGGCTCATAGGGATGTTAATGATTACACACTTTCGAAATTACAATAGCCACAAGAACAATTTACGATTTGACTTGTCCACTTGATCTATAGCCTTCATGACCTTGGCGCTGCCCCAGCCATAACCTTTTAAATGGCCATCTGTTCTCCTCCAAAGGATGTGACTAACAGGCAACTATTACAGACACCAATTGATTACAAAAGCATGAGTCAAGAATATAGATTACGCTTTAAATAAAACTGGGCCACAGTCAACAAATGACTTGTTTTATGACGTGGGAAGGATCATTTTCAAAATAGTCAATCTGTTAAAGATGTGTTGAGGAAATAAATATAAAGAACAACAATAAGAAAGGTTTTATTAGTAGATAACATAAAATTATATTACACCCCGTTAAATGCAATTGACTGTGTTAAACTATGTTATGTAAATGAACAATGAAAATGATTTCAAAATGCTTTTTTTTATTAGAAAGAACACTACATTATTATGGCCTAACATTAAGTCAAAACACTCAAGGATACCTTAAATGTACTTTTTATTTTCATTATTATTATTGCATATGTTTGGCAGACATCATTACTCACAATGATGTGAAAGATCAGATTGCTGACAAATATTTTTGCTAATTGAATATTATGAGTCAGTTACAGTATACCTGAAATGGTACCGTACTACCAGTGGATCAAGACCAGACTGCATAGTATGGAACTAAGAAGATATGATCCTCAGTTCTAAGTGCTGTCTCAGTGAACACGATCAGCACCAAGTTTAACTACGCCACAGCTAGTCTTGTTTTGGCCTTCTGTTCCTCCTCATTTTGCTCAGCTGGCCATTTGATTGTCCATTAATAGTGGCATGCTGGTGATTAACAGCCTGCCCTCTTTCAATTCACAATGTTGTAACAGTTGTCATGTGTGATTGTATCTTATCATCATTAAAGTAAAAAAAAAATCTGAATAGGTTTTAAGAACCTATGAATTACCTGGAAAGGAGCAGCTGACTCCGACAACCAATAAAATCTAAAAGGGGAGTGGCTGGCCATACTTAAAAGGTGAAGGTATAGTGGCAAGAGAGAGGGGAAAAGAGAGGCAAGGAGCAGTCCCAGAGTGAATGTTGTAGATGATAAAGGGAGCCCAGGTTTATTCATGGAAAACAAGAGGTCTTTTCAACATAGAGGATCATTTTAGCGTTTTAGGGAGAGCATGAGAGAGGGCCTGACATGCCTGTCTGAGGCGGTCACTTTGTATCAAGGTATGCCTCATCGTAACCTTCGTAATAATAAACATTAAAAAAATGGATGGATATTTAAGGGTGTCGGAGATGGCTGGGGTGCCGACCCAGCCAGGATACCCAGGAGGACCGGAGGAGTGCTTGCGCCTTCCCCAGACCATGTGGGGGCGACCGCCCTGGTTGCTTTGGGGGCCACGGGTAGAGAGCTTGGAAGCTCAACCCTGTAGGGGCCTGTGGTCACCGCCATCGGGCACCCCAATGCCTAGAGAGCCCTGGCCCTCAGCACTTCTGCCACACCCGGAAGTGCTGGGGGGAAGAGAATCAGGGACACCCGGAGTGCTTCCAGGTTCACAGCCGGTGCTTCCGCCACACAGGGGCGTGTCGGCGGAAGGTCACTGGAGGACACCTGGAGCACATCTGGGTAATAATAAAAGGGGCCGCCTTCCTTCAGACAATGGCTGGAGTAGGGAGGAGAAGGACAAGGTCTTGGAGGATGGAAGTTAAGGTGGCCTGAAGAGACAGAGGCACTGTGTTGTGGCCAGGACTTTTGGGGGTTGTGTGCACCTTGTAAATATTGACTGTGTAAATAAACGGGCCGGCTTCCATAAAGGGACTTTTTTCACTCAGTTAATCATTTAAGGTAATTATTATTTGTATATTCCCGTTTCATCAGTGGAGTGTCTTTAATTGTTATCCATCAGAGTGTGGGGGTGTGCTGCGGTGCAGGATCTGTGTAAATACTTTATTTATGATAATAATTTTATTTTAGTCATCATATTGTCTCTGTTTGTGCGCTCTGTACTTGTTGTATGGTTAGTAGGGAAATAGTGTTGGTCACTTGCACTCAGGATCATCTATCTATCTATCTATCTATCTATCTATCTATCTATCTATCTATCTATCTATCTATCAATTCATTATATAGTGCCTTTTCTATCTATCTATCTATCTATCTATCTATCTATCTATCTATCTATCTATCTATCTATCTATCTATCTATCTATCAATTCATTATATAGTGCCTTTTATATCTATCTATCTATCTATCTATC